>NW_028253609.1:0-22091 GCF_964263255.1 Lissotriton vulgaris | reverse complement strand
TTGTACTTATTTTTTGATTTTGTAGTTGTCTTGTTGTTGGATTTAAGTAGCACTTTACTGTGTTTTAGTGGCATATGTGGCAAATGTTTAACTGCCATGCGTGAGTTGTACGAAAAATCCGATTTATGATTTCCAATAAGCAAATTTTGCCAAATCGCAATTTGGAAATCCCAAATCTGCACCTATGGACGCTGACCGCCTTCAACTTGTAACTCGCAAAAGAGTTGCTTCCCATATTTGGAATTTGGTATTTGCGATCTCCAAATATGTCGCAAATTGAAAATGGAGTTGCAAATAGCGACCGCATTGAACAAATAGCAAATCTGCATCCTGGTCAATGAGATGACCTCCTGAAATAGGAATTGCAGGATCCCAAAATAATGGGAAGAGAGGCAGAGAGAGTCTGGAGAGCTGCAGAGCACAAGCAGTGAACCGAGGACCCTAAACAGCAGTCACCCACACTAGGAATGGCTGGCCATGAGCAAGAGAAGGAGGCAGGAGGGAGGAAGCGGAAATTAAAGTTTTTAGAGAAGGAACAAAAAGCAGTAGTGCTGGAGAGGATGCCCACATTACCTCCTGGTCAATCCAGAAGTGTGTCCTTCTTCTCACAGCCACCAACAGTAGAGGCTGAGAATGCCATACAGCCGCCCTCTCCAACCCTGCAGTCAGTCATCAGGTTCCGACAGCAGCGCTCCACTGCGCATGCTCGAAGAAACTGTGCCAAATGTAGGCTTCTGGGCCTCAGTTGACTGAAGAACAATAGGCTATGACTGGTGGGCTTAAGGCGTTGATGCTGCAGGTTCAGTGCCTGTAGCACAAAAAAATAAAAATGGACAACCGAAAATTGAAGACAATGGAACAGTCCAGAACTGTGGGGCTCAACACTGTGGCCTATCACTTGGCAGATAATCAGGCCAGCATGGACACAAAAATCGACAGACTGATATGTGCTCTTTCAAAACTCTATACTGAGATGTCAGAGGAAAGGAGCACTCAAAGGGCCAGATGTATGAAGCAATTGAGGAATATGTAGGAATCACAATTATTATTGCAAAACCTACATTCATTACATTTTGCTAGTCCTTAATAGCAAAACACTAAAACGCTCTATAAAGGACTTTCAAACTGCAAAGATGATACATCTGCCTCAAAGTGCGCAGAGAGAGGAGCAGTGCTATGCGCATCGATGCCATGATCAGGTCCATTGGAAGGCTCGCACTGGCCACCACTGAATCACTGGCAGAATATCTAGGAGCTAAATATCCACCTACAAAATATCGGTGACAAAATATCAACGACCAGAATATCGAATTCTACAAACAGGTAAGTACAAAAATATTGAATCCAAAATATCATTGTAAATAATATAGTTTGTTAAAATATTGACATTTTTAAATGACTTGAAAGTAATGTAAAATTAATGAAATAATAAATATAATTAAGTAAAACATACTTAAAAATACTTAAATACCTTAAAATTAATAAATAATTAAAAGTAATAAAAAATCAAATAAACGTGCATTTTTATTTTTTAATACATATATATGTTAACTTAATAATATTAAAAAAAAGTCAATATTTTAAACGTAGGATAGCGGGAGGGTAACATTTTCTATTCCCACTCCAGTGAGGGCAACAGTAGGGAAATCGTTGGATAGCAAGAGGGTAAAAATTACTATTCCCACACCAGTGAGTGCATCAGTAGGAAAAGCGTTGGATAGCGGGAGGGTAAAAATTACTATTCCCACTCCAGTGAGTGCAACAGCAGGAAAAGCGTTCGATAGCGGGAGGGTATAAATTACTATTCCCACTCCAGTGAGTGCAACAGTAGGGAAAGTGTTGGATAGCATAGGGGTAAAAATTACTATTCCCACTCCATAGAGTTCAACAGTAGGGAAAATGTTGGATAGTGTAGGGGTAAAAATTACTATTCCACTACAGAGAGTGCAACAGTAGGGAAAGTGCTGGATAGGTTAGGGGTAAAAAATACTATTCCCACTCCAGTGAGTGCAACAGTAGGGAAAGTAATGATTTAATATTAAAATAAAAATAAATTAATTATCAATACCAATAAAAAATCAATTAAAATTAAATACCAATGACAAAATATCTAATAATTATTTAATTATAAATACCAATAAATTTGATTGAGTAAAAATTAATTACCTACTAATAATTAACAACAAATTAATATTCAATACAAAAAAAAACATTTTTACCAAATATTAATTAATTAACAGTAAATTAATTATCAATACATAAATATAATTTCAATAATTAATAATTTACAATTAAATTACTTCCCACCCTAATCTCCTATAAACCCACAATCCGCTCCATATAATAAGTGAATACAATTAATATAATTATCAATGAATCAATTAATAAAAATGAATAACCAATTAATAAAAATTAATTATCTATTAATAATTAATTAACAATACATTATTTATCAATATCAATAAATACAAATAAATAATTACATAATTACAATTAAATTATTTCCCACCCTATTCCCCTATAAACCCACAAGCCGCTACAGAACTAAAATGCCAAATTAATTTAAAAATATTTAATAATTCCTAAAAATTAATATTTCATTTACTTTAATGAAATTACTTCCCACCTTATTCCCCTATAAACCCAGAACCCGCTACAGAATTAAATTAAGCAAAAATTAAATAACATAAAATTCATTACTTTAAAAAAATTCAAACATACATTACAAAAATATTACATACTTTTAACACATATACTAACACTTAAAACACTATAAAAAAATCGATATTTTTAACAACTATATTATGACTGTCCATATTACTAACTTCGATATTGTGAAAATCGATATTTCTTTCCTGAATTTCGATATTCTGCACCACTTTATTTTTGCAATTCGATATTCTGTCCATTCTGCATAAAAAACTCGATATTCTATCCTGTCGATATTTTTTTTCTGATATTGTGACTAGTTACCACCACCACTACACTATTGAAGTGTACTGGGACGCTGCAGGTGGAAATAGGCCACTTCAGTGGGGATTTGTCGAAGGGCCTTGGCCAGATTACAACTGCAGTGGAGGCAATCTGAACTATGCAAATTGCTAGTGGTGTGGGTGCAGATGCTCCTGATAGTGTGCATTCCAGCCTCAGCAGCATCTCTGCCACAGATGCACTTGTGCTGCAAAGCAGTAGCAGCCGCTCTCCTGCACCTCAAAATGGTGGCACATCACATACTGGACGCAGTAAATGGTAATAATTGAAGGAAGCCAATCAGGGAGTGGCTATATTTGTTTTTCATTTATTGTTGATGCTGTAAACAACGTACATTTTGACTTTATGGTGTCAACATTTATGAGAATGTCAGCTTGTCTGTCAACTGTTTAGTAACACCTGTCATTAAAGATATTGTTACTTTGAGCAATCTATCAAGTGTGGTGCCATTTTGTTACAGTATATTGAGGCTATGAACATGTCTTACCTTGAGAGGTAATGTGCAGCAATGTGGCCTCTGCGCCTTCTGCTCTCCTCTCCCTTCCTCTGCTCTGCTCTGTTCTTTAGGCTGCTGAATAGGGGGACCAGGGCCCTTTACCTCTGACTCAGATTCAGGCACTGCAAAGTGTAGGCCTCTCCTGCAGGCAATATTGTGTAGGCAGGTATGCGTTTCTACAATCTGACAAGCAGATTCTGGTATATTTTGTAAGGCCCCCGCTCCCCAATGGAGGCAGCGAAAAAAAGATTTGAGCCAAACAAATGTCCACTCGATCACATTGCTGTTGTGGCACTGAAAGGTTGAAGGAACTGGACCTCCACGACCTCTGGCGCACACACCACCCTCGAGATATAGAATATTCTTATTATTCTAACGCTCACAAAACTTATGCTAGATTGACTACCTTCTCACCTCAGGGCCAACATGCGCACTAACGACCTCGACAGAGATAGGGGTGCTTTCACTATCAGACCATGCACCAGTCACCGCCACGCTCACTCTGCCACCTACATCCCAACCTCGAAGGTGTGACGCTTACGGGACACGTTACTGCACAGGAAAGATACGATAATGCCAACCCCGACACGTCTTTAGCGACGCAATGGGCAGCTTTGAAGGCCGTCCTCCGTGGGGAATTTATAGCCCTATCCACAGAGGACAACAGGGACAGACAACGCAAACGAGACGAGCTCACGCAGCGAGTGCATGAATTAGAACAAATGCACCAGAGGACAGGGGCCCCAAGAATTTGGAAACAACTGAAGGCCACGAGACAACAGCTGTCGACCCTGGATATGGACCGTGCAGAATTCGCGGCACTGCGGTTGCGGCATGCATATTATATGGGGTGGGAAAGGTGTGGATGCCTGTTAGCTACTCGGTTGCAGGTTGCACGCCAACACCAAAAGGTTAAAGAAATTATCCGACCCGATGGGGTTAGCGTCTCTGAGGACGCAGACACTGCAGATGCCTTCTGCAAGTTTTATGCTTCCCTCTATACGGGGGACCCGCCGAGTGGCCTAGAAACTAAGGACTACCTAGACTCGGTCCCACTCCCCTCACTGACGACACCTCAAGCAGAACACCTCAAGAGGGACATCCGGGTGGAGGAGGTGATTGCCGCTATCTCCAGGCTCAAACTCGGGAAGGTGCCGGGGCCCGATGGCTTCCCAGCCCTTTTTTATAAGAAATGTTGTACCACGCTAGCACCGCTCCTCGCTCGCCTATTTAACACGTTTGCCGAACCTGGTGTGATACCGCCTGATTTCCTGCGGGCGTCTATAACGGTCATCCCCAACTCAGGGAAGGATCCGACCAGATGCGGAGCCTACCGGCTGATATCCCTGCTAAATGTAGACCTCAAGCTTTACATGGGGATGCTGGCAGGCCGTCTAGCGCTCCATCTACCAGGGCTAATAGATCCAGACCAGGCCGGCTTTATTCCGCAGCATCAGACGGTAGACAACACGAAGCGTATCACACACCTGATAGAAAAAGCAATCCGCATTCAGGGAGAGAGACTGATGCTAGCGGTTGACGCCGAAAAGGAGTTGACCGAGTCCATTGGCCCTATCTAGACATGGTCTTAGCAAATGTAGGGATTGGGGAGAAATTCCGCAACCTCATTTTTAACAGTTACAGGTCCCCACTGCGGTGGTCCGGGGAAAGGGCTTTAGCTCGGCCAGTTTTCGCATTGAGAGGGGCACAAGGCAGGCCGGCTAACTTGTATGCCTCACTCATCACACGCATCCCTATGGAGGTGTGGGACGCCACTAACCTCACACACAGCCTCACAACTTTCCCGTCACCACTCACACCGCTGGTGGATAACCCAGACTTCACACCAGGCATGGAGAAATCGGCCTTTGCGCATTGGAGATGAGCGGGTTGCCGCTTTCTATGCCACATCTACGGCCCAGAGGGAGTGCTTCCGTTTACCCACTTCAGACAAGAGTATACCCTACCGGAGACAGACCGGATGCGGTACCTCCAAGTCCGGCACTGGGCACTTCAGCCACAATTGTGGGCAGAAGCAGACAGGCGGTTTACACCGTATGAACGTTGACTCTTATCAAGCACCTCAAATACTAAACTCATAACTGACCTATATAAAATGCTGCAGACACCACAGACACATGTTTACAACCCCGGCAGGGAGCGATGGGAGAGGGAAATAGGCAGGGCTTTTAGCCACAAAGAGTGGGAAAGGATCTCCTACAGGCACGACACTCCGCATACCACATAGGACTTACGGAGACACTTACGAAACTAACGACATACTGGTACTACACCCCGGAACGCCTACAAGAGATGGACCGTAGGAAAAGGAACCTCTGCTGGCGAGGTTGTGGCCAGGTTGGCAACTTGGTCAACCTGTTGTGGGAATGTAGCCATCTTCAAGCGTACTGGACACAGGTGCTAGACGAGGTAGATACACACTTCCAAACAGAGCTCCTGCGCTTTCCAGCATATGTACTGTTGGGGCTGCCTAACCCCCTCACATATCCCTTACGATCCCGCAGAGGCCGTCAAATGGCCATTGCACTAGGCTCAGTGGTGCAAAACATCCTTGCACATTGGCGCACAGATACAGTCCCTTCCATCACCGGCTGGCTACATAGGCTGTGGCACGTGCTGGGGATGGAGAAATTATCTCTCACCATGGCGGGGGAGGGAGACCAATATGAGGAGCTTTGGCAACCATTTCGTTCACTCTTGGTCACGGAATTAAGGGAACTCAACTGCCGCAGGTACCTCCGGCTGTTGAGGCTTACGGAGCCGCGGAAAACAGGCACCTAGGAACAGACAGGGTAGGAAAGGACCTGCGAGGTAGAAAGACCGAGCATGCAGGAACTGTTGGGAGCATTGGACGGGGAGTGAGGGGGGCGGGACGGGGGGAGAGTTTTTTCTGTGTTACTATAACCAAGCTAGACATCTCAGTGGTTGGGAGTTTCTCAGACCAAACCTTGAAGACCGTACCGTTCTGCATTCAACCCCATTCAATTTTATGTCATTGTGATTGCATATGCTACGAAGTTGATTGTTGTACTTATTGTTTTCCCTTTTGATGACATTGTCAATAAAAAAGAGTTAAACCATAAAATGTAGTCCTAAATAACGAAAATCTTCTACAATCGTCAGAGCATGCCCATTGGAACTGATTTATTTTAGCCTTAATTTACCCAGCCACAAGTGCTAATATGCCATTTAGAGAAATTGGCATTTAAATTAAAGTTGTGCATGAAGTAAATATAGCAATCCACCTGATGTCTCAGTGCTTTTTGGGGTGAGGGCTAATAGTACAGCGTCATCAGCATAGAATAAGGCAGGAATGAGAGAACCTGTGATTCTGGGTATGTCTGTGTAAGAAACAGACAAGAATGGTGTTAGTCCATTATTATATAAAATAAATAATAAGGGTGCTGATGAAGCGAGTTTGAGAAATTAATTACGTTTTGACTCACGAAGTTAAACTTCCATAATAAATTAATCATATTAATGAGTTTTTGCACGAATATGTATTAATCAACCTAGAATAAAATGCATTCACGACATGTGGGTTTAACATTATGTGCTCTTTGTTGCACTTGCAAGTACGTTGAAAAATAATAAACTAACTTTGTCTATTTGTCTTGTCAAACATCAATTGCGGCTATTTAAATAATGGCATGTGCTTATTTTAAATGTGCTTTTGTCTATGTCGATGTCTTTTATGTGGCAAAGGCTTGTGGAGATTCCTGAGGTCCATGTGAAGAAGGTTTTTATAAATGCTGCTTACTTGTGCTTAATGCTAGATAACATAAACTAATGGGTTAACATTAGTAAAGGGGTGGGTAACAGAATGACTTTCATTTCTCAAATTAATTAATGTTTTGTGTTTCATTGCATACTAGTTTTCGAAAAGAGGCCTGAGGTCTAGCTTTTAAATGGGTGTTTGGAATCCTGTTGTGATGAGCCGAGCACAGCTAAAGAACGTGGATAAGTTTGCCACAAATGATGTCCGTCAGTAAATAAATTAATGGAACTGTGCAAGATGTGCTCTGTGTTGAATAATTTCCAAGGACATGAAGCGTCAGAATCGCCAAGCTGAGGAAGCAGCAAATTGTTATTTAATAAGTTGTTGCAAAAACCTCGTAAGCTAATGTCGCTTATGGACAAAGGACAAAGATGTTTTAGAATGGCACGATTTTGGATCGAAAAGGCAATGATCTCATGTGGACTGACGGCTGTCAGCCAATGAAAGCGCTGAATGTCACTGGAAAAAGTATTCTTTTAGCTAGTTTAAGATAGAGAAAAGGTATAAAACTTGGCCCCTTGGGAGGAGCTTTGCTGGCTCGTTCCTGAATCCTGATGGGCGTGGGATGCTGTCGGACGTTTGACTCATGTAAGGATAATCCGAACTAATGACTTTTCCTTTAGGTTTCTAATAAGTTAGATAGGGAAATAGAATGTAGGGAATGAGACTTTTCCTGCTTAAATACTTCTCATGCTGATCCGTTTCGAAATAACAGTTTAATGTGCCTTTAATTGATTAAATTGCTAATAAAGATTTCACTATTCTAAAAATGCTCTTTAATTGAAAATAAAATTAATAAAATAGATTTTGAAATGACAAGCTGGTTTTGTTTATTCTGAGTCTAGTTACCATCAGTTAATCCATTGCCTAGGTGACTTAATTAAATGTTTCTCTATAATAAATATGATGATGATATACTGCAGTTGTATATAATGTGTAAATAGTTCATGTGTAGTTCTGGTTAATTAGGTCACATGATTCAGTTGGCTGATATTTGTCTCAGTCATTCATGGGCCTTGTAAAGAGTTTATGATTAATAGTGAGTATCATTGTGATGGGTGGTGTTATTGAGACAGATTTCCTATAGGCCCGCTGGATCAATGTTCTGGTAGCAGAGGATGGTTACTATGGTAACTGACATGCTACATGGTAGTTATATAGGATTCATGTCTAAAACATGTTAAGTTTGTTCAGTTGTTATATGTAGTCGAAAGGTCTTTTCCAGCAGTGAGAAAATTCCTAGTGTGTGCCGGCAAGAGTAGTGTAACAAGTGAGGTTACACAGTTCATTTGTTCTGTTTTAAAGTAGTGGTATTGATATATCACTAGTGTTGTGGACGTACAGCACAAGTTTAGGGATTTTAGGTTTGTCAGGTTGATTGTATAGTGAGGATTGCCTTTGAAATTGTAGCCTTGAGTATAAGGACTAAGAGCCTGTTTTAAAACTTGCTGTGAAAAGAGTAATAGGTTTAATCCAAGCTTGAGAGAAGGGTAAGGAAGCGTCGTCTATTCTTACTGGCGAATGAGGATTTTCCATTGGCAGGTTAAAGTCCTACCAAAGATTTCATGTATACATGGTTAGGGTTTTCCGTTTGAATGTGTATAAATGATTTTGTGAGTATAGCGTTGTCTATTTCACGAGAAAGAATACTCAGATGATTGAGAAAAACTATCACTTTATTTAGCGAAACAGACAAATGGTTTGTTTTCCTGTAGTTACTAATTGAATTGCATTGAAAAGAATTGTTTTAAAATGGCTCTGTGAAAATATTTTGTAAAGGAGGGGTGAGTTTACGGAGCGGAGACAGTGGAGCTGCAGCGGCAGCATACATCACAGGGTTCGCGCTGTGATTGGTTAACATACGTCACAGCAAGCGCACTGTTTGGTTCACGTGACCAAAACGAGCTGATAGCTGATTGGTCTTTTCTGAAAACAGTACTTTCATTGGTTGAACAAGGTAGTGACGTCGCTTAACCTGATTGGCTTGTTGGTGAGTTTCGCGCACGGATTGGCTGAAATAGCGGAACAACAAAGGAATACTTACGATCTTTTCCAAATTAAGAGAAATAGTTTTAAAACATGAGTTATTGGTACGGAAAAGAGGAAAAGAAGCCTTCATGGTTTCAGAAATTGAAAAATATATTCAGCCCCGATAAGAATATTGAAACGCATGGTGGAAAATTACTTCATAGGTACAAAACACCCGCAGCATATATGGAAGGTGAATATGGTTATCATACTGTCCTTTGGTTTGAAAATTGGATGCAATATACCAAAAATGATGGTATATTAGCGTGGCCAGAAGATGTGTCATTTAATATGAACATTTTGAAAAACCTGAGAGAAAAAATGATGGCTCTTGTGCCAAAGCCTAGACCTACTCAATTTGAGGCTTTAGTTGAATGGGAGGTTGAAATGAAGGAACTCGAACGAGAAACTAGAGGTTTAACAAGAGGCCCAAAATTAAACATAAATAGGGAAACTCATGAGGATAGAGTACGATGCTGGAGAAAAGCAGATATATATGATGGTTTATACCCAGTAAGAGTGATGATTACTGAAACACCAGGTCAAAAGAATACCCGAAAGAAAAATGATCTTGATGAAGAATTAGATGATGCAGTTTTAGGAGAAATTTATTCTACAAAACGTAACCCGCCACCCTATCAAGCAGATTGTTCACAGTCTACCCCGAGAGTTTCTTCAGGAACCTCTCCAAGTGCACCTCCTAGAGAAATTGATGAAAATTCACCTAGATTTTTAAGATTACCTGAAAGAGTAGGGACAAGAAGTAATTCTAATACTCCTGGAGTAAACAGAAATTATCCTGAAATTCCAGAACAGAGAAATGAATTCCCGAGGAATGTAATAGGAACAGAAAGACTTGGGGATATACCAGAAGTTTCGGAATATTTAAGAGCAAAGAATTAATACAGCAATTAAATAAAGGGATGGAAGCAGTAACAGTTCCAGTAACAATTGGTCCTGTTGTACTGGTTTTTGACCAAAGAGAAAATAGACACTCAGCTCTGACTGTTCCATTAAATGCGGAAATTCAGAAAGTGGCTGACATTTTTTATTCAGAATTGCCAGAAATACATCGAGAAAAAACAATGCCAGATTTAACTTTTAATCAAAGTTCGTCAAATGATCAGACACCATCTGTTGCAAGATCTGATTCTGGTTCTCCAGAAAAGAGCATGAATAAAACAGATTTAACACAGACCCCACAGATCTCACAAGTCCCTGAATTTAAACAACATGATGTTGCAAAATTGAAGGCAGATTTGGAAGAATTAATTATTGGCACAATTGGAACTGACAGTTTAAAGCAGTATCAGGATGATGAATTACTGTTTATATGCAAAAGCATTTAACGGAAAACGAAAAATAAGTATGATCAATTTGAAGAAGTGGCTGCTGAATTAGAAATAGATTTGAGTAGACAGAAACAATTGCAAAAGCATTACAGAGTGGATTTTTCTGATAAAATACATTGAAAATTTGAACACCACAGGTAGGATAACACATGTAAAAGAATTAATTGTGTTTCTGAAAAGATTAGGTGAATTACGTAAATGGAGAGTGAAATGGACAAAGAAAAGAGAAGAAGAAAAGAGAGAAAGAGGGGAAGTTGCAAATGAGTTTCCAATGAGAGAAATAGCTGGTGGAGGGTACGTCCATGTCCCTTGGACAAGACAGGACATTTTACTCTTTACAAATGATTTTCCTCAGCTGAGAGAAAAGCCAGTAGAATGGTATCGCCAGGTAGATAGATTCATCAAAGTTTCAAAAGTTGTGTGGATTGATCTTGATGGATTCTTTGACATTGTTGTCCTATCAGATCTTTGAACAGAATGTAAAATTTCTGTAGGTTGGCCCAAAGAAGAACCAGCTCGAGATAAAATAACAGGTGCTCCTTCATCAGATGTTATGGATTTTTATGACAAGGTAATTGTGTGGCTGAAAAACAAAATTGCTCCAAAAGAAGTAGATTGGCTTAAAATTGACAGAACAAATCAAGAACCAAAAGATTCAGTACATTCATTTTATGAATGATTACTGCTGGTTTTTAAACAATACAGTGGCTATGAAAAATTAAGTGAAAAAGACATGAGCCACTTTATATACAGGTTTGTTTATGGATTGAGACCTGAAATTGGCGAAATGATTAGAAATGGAATTGTCGGATGGCAATCATTAACAGTTGATGATATTCTGAGAAAAGCAAAATACTGCAGTGATGAGATAGATGCCAAACAGAAAAAGCTTAAAGAAAACGCAATGTGGGCACAGGTGAAGGCAGCTGAACAGCAAATAGCCACCTTAGAAAATAAAAATATTCAGCAGAATCAAGGCAAATTTAAAGGGAATTTTAACAAACCAAAATTTAATGTTAATATTGAAGAGCTCAAGCAGAAGCTCCCATTTTTTAATTGCAGTGAAATTGGACACTGGAAGCGTGAATGTAATAATCCGCCCAGAAATTAAAAAAATTCATCATTAAATCCATAGATGCAGAATGAGATAAATCAGCAGCAACAGCTACAGCGACAGTTAAATGAAATAAGTCAGCAGGAACAGCTACAGCGACAGTTAGTGAATCAGCAGAGCCAATTGAATCAGCAGAGCCAAATTCCACAACCGCCACTTCCAAACTGTGTGAATGCGCAAAGATTCAGTCCTGAAACAGGACTCTGCGGAGGTAAACAGGTAAATAGATCGCCAAGAGTGAATCTGTCAAATGTTTCTCAGCAATTTTGGTTGAAAGAAAATGAAGGGAGTGATTCAGAGGATTACTCATGACGGTGCCTGAGAGAGGAGGAAGAGTGTATGCTTGGAGCCACTCTTGAGGTAGATCAGTCCGGTCAATTTGTTAATGGTAAAGTGAATGATGTAGAAATCACTTTTCTTGTGGACACTGGTGCTACCCGTTCTACTGTTAGATCAGTGGAAATAGAAAACCTTCCTCTCTCTGGTGAGTCCATCCAAGTAGTTGGTGTAGCAAATCAACAGATTAAAACAGATTTAACAGAACCAGTTAAAATTGAGATTGGAAATTACAGAGATAAACACAGATTTGCAGTCTGTAACAGCAGTCCTGTAAACCTGTTAGGGAGGGACATTTTATGCAAGATGAATTGCAAAATATATTGCTTACCGGATGGTATTGAGCTCCAAACTTTAGAAGAGGATGGTCTGTACAAATTAACAATGTTGATGGTTGAAGAAGAAAATAAATTGTTCCCTGCTTTTGATAAAAACAATTTACCTGAAGAACTGAAAGAGGCAGTTAATCCAAAAATTTGGGATTTAACTGGAGATGAAATGGGTTTGATGAAACATGTAGACCCAGTGCAAATTACTGTAAAGCAAGGAATAGATTTTCCAAACATTCCTCAGTATAAAATGAAAGCTGAAACTATTGAGGGTGTCATTCCTGTGATTGAGAAATTCATAAAACAAGGTGTTTTAAAAGAGATTGAGAGCAGCCCATGTAATTCATCGATTATGGGGATCAAAAAGCCAAACGGAACTTACAGAATAGTTCAGGACCTGAGAAAGGTTAATCAAATAGTTGTACCATGTTGCCCAGTTGTACCAAACCCAGCGGTAATTCTATATCAGATTCCGCATGATGCAGAATGGTACACGGTCATAGACCTGTGTAATGCTTTTTTTACAGTTCCACTGCATCCAGAGAGCCAACAAATTTTTGCGTTCAGATTCCAGGACCGCATCTTAGCATGGTGTCGTATCCCTCAAGGGTATACTGAGAGTCCATCTATTTTTAATCAGTTGTTAAAGAAATCTTTGGAAGATCTAGATCTGCCTGGAAAGTCAACATTGGTCCAGTACATTGATGACCTTCTAGTGGCCGCAAAAACACGAGAAAATTGTGTGACAGACACCATTACGCTTTTGAATCGCCTGGCAGATGAAAGACATAAAGTGTCACCTGCAAAATTACAGTTTTGCAAACAAAAAGTAAAGTATCTATGTCATAGAATTGCAAAAGGAATCAGACAAGTGACAGTTGAGAGAATAAAAATCATTCGAGCAATACAACCTCCAACAACACAGAGACAAGTCAGAATGTTTCTAGGAATCGTAGGTTATTGTCGTCAATGGATTAGTGGGTTTTCAGTAATTGCAAAACCACTGCAGAGACTGACAAAAGCAGACATAAAAGACCCGATTACCCTAACAAAAACTGAGATAAAGGCTTTTGAGCAGTTAAAAAAGAGTTTGTGTGAAGCTCCAGCATTGGGAATGCCGGATTACGAGAAAGAATTTGAACTGTACTGCAGTGAAAGGGAAGGTTGTGCATTATCAGTTTTGATTCAGAGACATGGAAAACAGAGAAAGACAATAGCTTATTTCTCAGCTGTTCTTGATCCTGTTGCAAAAGCATTGCCAGGTTGCTTAAAAGCAGTGGTGCTGACTGCTCCAGAGGCGACACCAAAAGGTTAGTGATTTAAGCCCTAATTCCTCCGTGATGGGCCTCAGGCCCAGGTCCAGCCTTAGGGGCAGGAGTGGAGTACTTGAAGGAAGAGCTGTCAGCTGCCTGAGGGATTTATTTTCTGTGGTCAGCAATTTAGGCGATGGAATATAGCCCCACAACTCCCTCCGTAAGTGACTCCACCCCGCGCCTGGGCTTTGTAAATTTGGATTGCAGGGCTGAGTGGGCGATATGGTGACTTGCTCGCAATTCTCATAATACCACCCGCCATCTGTGCCAGTTTCATGTTTGCTTTTGTCTGATGTGCCGACCACGTTAGATTTTGATTTAGGGTTATCCCCAGATACTCTATTGTGTGAACCCTTTCCAAACGTACTGTACCAAGCAGGGGGTTGGGGCGGTTGAGGGGCATGGGGTTCAGAATCATAAATTTGGTTTTCTGCGGATTGATTTCAAGTCCCCTTTCTGTGCAGAACTCCAGAAAACCATCCAACACCCGCTGTATTCCCATCGGGGATTTGGACAGCAGCAGGGTGTCGTCCGCAAACATAATTGCAGGCACCCTGCTGCCGGTCAGTTTTGGGGCGTCGGTGTTGACAATCCTTGTCAGGTGCGCAATGACCCCGTTCACAAAGAGGCAGAACAGGGTTGGTGCAAGCACACAACCCTGTCTCACCCCTCTGCGAACGGGGAATCTTTCAGTTAGGTTGCCACTTCTCCCGCACCTGACACTTGCAAAGTTATTATGATGTAATCTCATCACGATTGCTAGGATGTCTTTCGGGACGCCCAACTCCTCCATTACCTTCCACAATTTTGGTCTTGGCACTAAATCGAAGGCGGCACGTAAATCCACAAAAACCATGTACAGAGTGCAACCCTCGATCAATGCTGTCCTCCAATATATGAGATTTAACCTAAAAATTTGATCAATTGTGGACACCCCCCTCCTAAATCCTGCCTGGCATGGGGTCAGGGTATCTGTTTCCTCCAGCCAGTTCTGCAGCCGGTCCAGAATTAGCCTACCGAAAAGCTTCTGTGATACATCGATGAGGCTTATTGGGCGATAGTTGGCTGGAAGCAGAGGGGATCCCTTTTTAAATATTGGAACCACCTCTGCACCCAGCCAAGTATCCGGGACCTCCATTCCCTTAAGGACCGCATTGAATATCAGCAGGAGCTAGGGGGCCCATACCCCTGGTTCCTGCTTGAATAGGTTGCTCGGCACCCCATCGAGCACCGGGGCTTTCCCTGTTGACACGAGCAGCATGCCAGCAGTGCAGCCATGCAGCAGCCTCCATAAATAGACCTGGGAGGTGTAGGAAGGTGGAATCTGACTGCATGTTCACCCCCACTTTTTTTCCTGATATTTTGCTGGTTTTCGACTAGTCTGACTTGGATCCTGCTAATCAGGAACCCCGTTTATCTGCTTTCTCCTTAAATTGATTGCATGTACTTTAGGTACACTCCAGATTGGATTCTGGGGTACCCTTTAGGTCCCTAGTATATGGTATACTATGTACCTAGGAAAAAAGAACCCAGAGGCCTTCCAGGGGCTGCTACATGTATTGTGCCACCCCTGAGAGACCACTCAAACTGACACCACAGGTCTGCTAATGCAGCCTGTGTAAGGTGGTGCATGCACCCCTTACTTAGATATAGGTTCACTCTATCTCCCTTATATCACTGCACATATAAACCTATCAGTCACCCCATTGGTAGGCCTTACCAATCCGGAAGGCAAGGTGCTGGGTTTTACGTGAGAGGGTGCCCATGCATGAGCAGAGCCCCTCTGCAGCCTTCGGAACCTATTTTCCGGGGTTGTTTGTGATGCAGCCAACCATATATTTTTAAGTGCATTATAACCTTGCAGTAAAGGCTAACTTTAAAACAGCTACTTAGAAACATGTTGTGTTTGGTGTCAAATAACTTGGAATCATACCTCCCTGCTGGAGGTATGATTCCACCCACCTATAGGGAGAAATATGACAACACAGGTACACCCGGTACCAGCTTTCCCTACCCTGGCATCACAAGATGGATGCTGCCAGCCACAGACACGAGTCTGCCCTCCTGCTCCTGGATGAAACTCCAGCAAGGGAAGGCTTGACAATAGGCTTCCTGTCACAGGGGGTGTAACCACCTCCCAGACAGGCTTTAGTGTATTGGGGCTGGCTGGGTGCACTCTCAGAGTGCTCTGATTTCTGTACTGGGGGCACATTTGGTGTCCCTGTGCATAGTCCTGCTCGAACCGGTTGCAGGAGCCATTTGCTCCTGCTCTGGCGCCAAACTGGACAAAGGACATGGGTGTAGCCACCCCTCTGTTCTGACCCTCACATAGGTGGGTCCCCAGAGTTTTTCCCACCCCTTCCTTGGGTATAAAGTAGGGACCCCTGACTACAGGACTTTAGATATTACCTGTACTAAACTCTGCTACAGAAACCAAGTACTTCAATGATCTGCACGACGCTGGACAACTGAAGAATCTCTCTTGGAGTAAAGGAGTTACTACCCTGCTGAGCAGGCACCGAAACGCATCTGACCAGTTTGCATCTCCGAAGCTCCTGAGGACTCCGAAGATTTCTACAACACAGGAGGTGGGTTCCCGTGGTCTCTGAGGTTGATCTGCGCTCTCAGCTATTCTGAGACCCGTATCCCTTGTGGGGACCATGCAACCTGAACGCCTGTGCACCCTGTACTTTTGCAGCAGCATATGCTTTCCAGCATCCCCTGAAGCTGTGCTTTGGACTACTTATAGTCCTGACCCAGAACAGTGCTTCCACTGAAGATTTTTGGCCTACACTCCATGAGTGTTCCGTGGGCTGGAATTTTGTGATTCCTCTTGAGGTCCCGTCGCGATCCATGGTCCACTGGCCTGTGGGTCCCTGTGAAAGTAACTTTGACTTTCTGAGGGCTTACCTGGTTGCTCCGGACATGCCCTTACTCTCCATTGCTTGTGAGTCCCCAGGACCTTGCTGGTCCTCACTGAAGATGATTTCCTCTGATCACGTGGGTTGCAGTTGCCAAGGTTTGTTGGTGTTCCATCCGAACACTGACCCCCCCAGCACTCAACACCCTTTGAGGGACAGCTCACCTCCAGGCTTTGGTCATCCTTGACATGTCCTGGTCCCCGTGGCTGCAGAGTCAAGCATTGCGTCAACTCACCTGAAGCACCCTACAACGGTGGGCATTCGTCTACCGAGCCCCTGGTCACTCTGAAGCGTCCCAGACTCTGTCCCCTCTGCTTACAGGTTCTTCTCATTTCTGGTCCAGGCTTTGATCACACATCCTCTTTATGGCAGCAGCACTTTCAGCATCACGCCATTGAAAACAACGAATATTCCTGACTTCACTTGACACCTATGCACCCGTCAGCCCTTGGTTAGGTAACACGGGTACTCTGGTGCTCACAAGGGTGCTGGCCTTAGAACCTTCTATGTTAGAAAGGGTTTTCTCAAAGTCCTCTGTGAAGTGTCCTTAATCTTTAAAATTCCAACTGCGACTTTCCCATAGAGTTGTACGTAGCCCGCACCTGTATTCTCACACTGCACCCGTCCTCCATGGGTCCCCTGTGTCACTACCTTGGGTGGTTCCTTGGGGTCCCAGCAATTCTACGTGCTCTAGGCACTGTGTGTAGTCAAGTCGTGTTTGTTATACCACTTTCTTAGTATGTGGTTAAGTCTCCCCCTGGCACCTGCTGTGTATTGTGCTATTTAGTGTTGTTCTAGTGCTTGAATATTGTGTGCTTTGTTCTCTAATCTCATAAAGAGGTTAGTAGAGAGTGTTCAGTAATAAATACATATATGTTATATGCTCCTTGTGTGGTTCTCCTTTCATTTGGTCATTCAGGAGGTTCTGATCTGGTAAAACAAGATGCTTTACATTCCTTCGAGACTTAGCCTGAAGGCTGCTCTCCATAGCTACCACTAGGATAGCTTTCAATAAAGGTTGTCCTTAACCTAATCATCAAAAAGGGTTGTTTGGAATGGTACAAGGTGCCCACTATAATTAGTGGTCAGCATATACCAGGCCAACTTCTCACAGGAGGTAGGAGGGGCTAGCAGGGAGGCAGGAGGGCAGCGAGGTGGGAATGGTGGGAGTGGGAAAACCTCCGGAAAGGTGCAATTACTGAATACTGACAGAGCCAACAAAGTACCAAAATATGCAAAATAAAAAGGGCCAAATTCAGAAAGTAAAAGCCAAAAATAGCAAAATAAAACTAACAATTACTAGCTGAACCATGCACAGATGCCCCCAGAAAATTAAGGCACGAAACCGAACAAGTGGTCACCCTACTTCGGCGTAGGGGCTGGAACTTGCAGCTTTTGGGCTGCCTGCATTTCAGCAGTCCCATGGTGCTAGACAAGGACAGCGGGGCAAGACCAGAGGTTAATGGCTATTCCAATTAACCTCTTAAATTTAGTGTGTTTAAAGTAATCTGTATTGATAATACCTGTTGGCAGGATCACAACCCATTCAATATATAGGTAATCCGTAAACACATCCTCTGAAGGCCATGGTTCTTTTCCCATGACTCTACTCTGTCTAGACTGTGGAACAGTGAAGGTATTGGATCCTGCAACTGACCAGCCTGGATCTCAACAAGTGAAAAAACAGAACTGAGTGGCTGGTCAGGTTGATTAACAAAAAATATTTCAAAAATCACGTAGCCAATATGTACCACGTGACCAATAGAATTATATTCCAAGAAAATTTATTATCAATTAAACTTAGATCTCATTAGTTTCAAAAGCAACAGACAAAAACGGAAAACTGTCGATACAGGTAGTTCAGCAACATGCAATCGTGTATACAATATATACAAACATCTACAAATATACAATTGTGTAAACAAGTAAGGTGAAGAATCAGACAAAGAACATATTACACACCAAAAAAGAAACAAAACATACTGTTCCAAATCAATTGCAAAGTACAAAATGCTGTTAGAAGCAATGCATTACTTGTGCATGGAAAGAAACGAAACCAGTCCTTAGAACTAAAAACCAATGGACAGGCGGAACTGAGATGGAAAGTGCCTGCCTGCCTCATAGGGCCTGTGGTCGAATGTTTGTGGGGTTTCACAGCTAGGGCCCGTAGGAGTGGTATGATTTACAACCTAGCTGCACCCCTTGGTCTTGCCACAGGTTGCAAGGCAGCTGAAGAAACTGAAGAAACTGTGCTGGCACCTAGGTTTCTTGTACTGCCAAATAAACTTCTGCCTAAGATGCAACCTGTCTCATTCCCTAACATTTTGCATGCTTTATCATATAGAAAATAACTAGGTGGGGTTTGGGCCGTAATCAGTAAGGCTAGGCCTATTTAATATATAAGAACAACACACATGCCAGTATTGATGATTCTTCACACTTCCAAATCATACCACACACTTGATATGACCAAAATAAATTCCTTTTTTTTTAAACTTTGCTTTTTTTGACATTTGATCTAAAGGTTCTTTCTGTTACGGAGCCTCCGAGTTGAAGTAATCATCGGAGTACATTGACTGCATGCGAGTTGTTATATTCCAAAAGTTCCGCCGATTTGTTTCGGACGCCAAACTCATATTTTGAAGCCCGCATTGACAGGGACAACGCCACAGAGAGCATTAGTTGCCTTTCCCTAGTGAGAAGCAAGTAACTTATTAACATGTTGTACACAAATAAGATGTAGGGGACCGTGGCATTACTTATGAGAATTTTGTGACACCTTTTCTTTGGTGAAAAAGCTCTTCTTTGTTCTGTGTCCTGAGGAGAATCCAACACAAAAGTATTTGGGTTTGAAAAGCGTCAAGAGTTCATCTTTTCTAACAAGTGTCCCACTATTGAGTTGTAAGAAGGTGTATCACCTTTCTAAGGAAAATTAATAAATTGTTTGTATAACTTTATGGTATGAGCCGAATTGTAGCACTGTTAGATCATTGCTCTTGCTTTTTGAGAAGTTTAGCAGGGCTGTTTTCTCCATCTATCTTGTTGCTTTTCTCACAGTTCGAAAAAAAATTGCAGAAGTTGAGCTATTTGTAAATGTTCTTCACATGTATTCTTAGTCATATATGTATGTATTGTAATGTTTTTAGGTGTTTCTGAGATTTGTAATGTATCTGTTCTTGTATGGTGTCTTTACGGTGTAAAATTTTGAGGACAAAAGATTGTCATATTTTTTGAAAAAAGAAAAAATTGTTTTGAAAGAACCTTCACATCAAATGTCAAAAAAACTAAGTATAAAAAAATAACGGAATTTATTTTGATCATATCAAGTGTGTGGTGTGATCTGGAAGTAAGAGTGTGAAGAATCATCAGTACTGGCATGTGTGTTCTTCTTGTTCATCATATAGGGAAGCGTAATTTAAAGAAATATTGTTAGCAAGGCTGGTGGAGACTTAAACTCCCAAAAATGTGTCTGAATTGGAAAAACAAGAGTCTGGCAGTTCTTGATGTATATTAGACACAATTTGTGTTTTTTTAATTTTCAATTTGTACCCAGAAACTGTATCAGATTGTCGGGCCAACTGCTCAATTGCGACTAAAGTATCATTAACAGAAAAAATACATAATTTCAATGTCACTGGCATACACCAGTAATCACATTTTTAGTTTGTGCAGTTACAAAGAAGGAAGAGTAGTAGGAGCTTTGAAAGCTTGAATAAAAGGCTGAAAATAAAGTGAGAACAGCTGCAGAGAATGCGGCAATCAATAAAGAGCATGTCAGATAAACCCTCTCATACAAACAATACACCCAGTCAAAAAGATTTAAAGGGTGATGACTCTGCCCTAAACAGTTGGACCAAAAATCATACAGGCCAAGGTGGACCACAAGAACTGCCAGGAGACCCTGTTAAAGGCTTTCTCAGTATCCAACAGGATAATCCAAAAGGCCTATCCAAGACACTTACAACCTCAAGGAACGATATCACTGTTTTGGCATGAGAGGTTGTATCCCTCAATGGAATAATTGGTGGGAAGATTTAACCAGGAAAAAAATAGCCGAAACACAGTTAGACACCAGTCTGGGTAGATTTGCAAATCTGCGTTAATCTGTGAAATCAGCCTAAAAAATTCAAATTCACATGGGTGTTTGTTCATCTTCAAAAAGAATATTCATGGATTTCACCCCAAGAATACGGTACAGACTTCATGAAACTAATTAAATCAAACATTTCATACAAAAATGGAATCAGGATTCTAGAAAGACTATATAAAATTCCATTGGTAGTATATCTGGCCCTGCAGCCTTACCGTCTGTTGATTGAGAGATTGCATTTGTGATCTCATGACAGCTGATTGAAGGATCAAGAACCTCCCTCTGTGACATTGTTAGGTCCCACACGTATACCGCTTGCAGATACTGTTCAATCTGTTCTTCGGGAACCAAACAGTGTTCAGAATATGGATTAAAATAAAACGTATGAAATACCCCCCTTTATTTGTGGCTGGCCAAAAACCTTGACCCTAGCCAAATTCTGTATATACTAAGTTGATTTTTTGCTATTTTTCTCCTTGATCTGAAATGCCAAGATGTGCCCCATATACTCGCTATTCTAAGTGCTTATGGGCAGGCACTTTCCAGATCTCCCTTTTCCTAATCCATTTTTCCAGCATCATTTGCAGAGTATTTATTCAATTATTCAAATGTTTAAAGAGTGTAGTTGCTAACCAGATCTATAAGAATAGTCAATCTCTAGTTTGAAAAGATCAGAACGGAGGCAAGCCTCGTATGTAGGGTCTAAAAGTAGTTGGCGGTCAAAGGTCCACCTAGAAGAGGATATAACACTCTCAAAATAGCTAGGCTTAATGTAGAGAGACAAAGCATTGTGCTACAACATTATCTTCTGATTTAATGTATTTCTACATGGGCCATCATTGAATGGCAATCAAAGAACATATCAGTTTGAGAAAATAAGCAGTGAGGAGTCGAAAAGAATGTAAAACCACGCTCTTGTGGCCAGCAAGTCTTTAGGACCTGTTTAAGTACCATTCTTGACTTACCCAGGCACCTCTCTTCCAGTGTAGTCATTGATGTAGAGACTAGTATGGATTGAGTAGCTAGATTAAATTCACTGCAGAGAAGAATTGGGTCTGGCCACTAATGTAAAATACAGAATAGGAGATTAATTAAAGAGGGTCTGTCTATATTTGAGGAGTAAGTGGAACAGATTATAAATTGAAACCTGCCCTTTTTTTGATCCTAGTAATCAACCAGCTGCCAGAATTATCTGCTTTTACCTCTGTCACTGCCCACTCTATACCCAGACAAGAAAAGCAACCGCACATATAGAGGCATCAGTACAAGATTCTGTTTCTATTTTCTATAATTCTATTGTCCCACTACTTAAATACCCCAAG
>NW_028253608.1:0-17872 GCF_964263255.1 Lissotriton vulgaris | reverse complement strand
AGGACAAGCATTTGCAATGCAATAGGTCTCGCATTAGGAAAGTTTGAGCTATTGGTATTGTAAATGACAAATTTTGTATTTATGTGTTGGTTTTGAAAAAAACTAAATTATTAGCTTTGTCATTTACAATGCAAATGTGACACCTATAGCATTTGTAATGCAATATGTGTTGTATTTACATGACTTAGATGTATTGATATTACAAATAACAATGGCTTTGATTTTTTAAAAATAAGTAATACTTAAATAAAAGTTATTGTAATTTATAATGGCACAGCTTAAACTTTTGTAAATAACTTTTGTGAAGATTATGTTCAGTGTATTTTATTGTGACGAAAATCCAAGAACAGAAGTGAAATATTAACATATTTTTGCGACATTTGTAATAAAGCTTGAAACATTGAGAGAGCATATTTGAACCAGTTGTTGAATGGTTGCACAGATTGATGCTGTGGTGGCGACGAGGGATGTTGTGGCGTTCAGTGATGCTGTGGTAGCGCATAGTGTTGTTGTGGTGCCCCCGAGTGATGCTGTGGTGGTGCTGAGTGATGCTGTGGTGATGCAATAGATAGATAGAGTGAGTGTGATAGATAGAGTGAGGGCGATAGACAGATAGAGAGAGTGAGCGCGATAGATAGAGTAATTATGTGGCGCGTAATTATGCGGCACCGAGTGGTATTTGGAGTGTATGTTGCATTGAGCGCAGTGTAAAGATGTAGCCTATAATTATGTGGCACTGAGTGGAATTTGGAGTGTATGTTGCATTGAGTGCAGTGTAATTATGTGGCGTGTAATTATGTGGCACTGAGTGGTATTGTTTGGCATGTATGTTGCATTGAGTGCGGTGTAATTATGTAGCATATAATTATGTGGTACAAAAGGGGGTGGTGATGGACGGAGCATCTGAATTAATCAAACACTCACACCCAGTCAAAAGATCTGTGTTTAACCCATCACCGTTCTTTAGCCCACTCTGCCACCCCAGTTCAGGCATCACTCAGCGCAACCACAGCATCACTCAGCGCAACCACAGCATCACTCAGCGCCACCACAGCACCACCACAGCACCACTCAGCGCCACCACATTATCACTCAGCACCACCACATTATCACTCAGCACCACCACATTATCACTCAGCACCACCACATTATCACTCAGCACCACCACAGCACCACCACAGCACCACTCAGCACCACCACAGCATCATTCAGCAGCACCACCACAGCATCATTCAGCAGCACCACCACAGCATCATTCAGCACCACCACAGCACCACTCAGCACCACCACAGCACCACTCAGCACCACCACAGCACCACTCAGCGCCACCACAGCACCACTCAGCGCCACCACAGCACCACTCAGCACCACCACAGCACCACTCAGCAACACCACAGCACCACTCAGCACCACTCAGCACCACCACAGCATTGAGGAAATAGAAATTTTTGTATGGTCAATGTGTCCCCACTCACACCCTATCCACATACCCATGCTCCATGTATGTCCATGTTACCATGTAATTCTTTCCCCGTACCTGGCATAATAATGTCTCTGCATTTTCGTCTAACGTTAACATGTCAGCTATTAGGCCTTCCCTGAATGAAAAGTCAATTCTGCACCAAGGCCTGCTTTTCCAATGCATTTACATGGTACACGTTTAAATAACGCGAAGCACACGTTTTTGTGGCCCAGTCGAGCCAGACCCTGAATTCAGGCTCCGAGCCTCTTCTGTCTCCAAGCTGCAGTTTGCATCCCTGACCTCTCCCTTACTTCCTGCTCAGCCGAGAGGTGCCCGGCCTGGCCTGCCTGCCAAGACGGTATTTTGCCTACAGTTATCTGTTCAGCCTCCGCAAAAACACATTCCAGTCTAGTGAAATAGGTAAACACTTTCCGCCTGCAGAGCATAGGGCTAGTCTTTCTGTCTCCATGTTAGTGATTTACTGAACCTGTTGCCATAGTAGGCCCATGCCCCCACGTAATGCACGGAGAAATATATGCACGCACTAGCATTAGTGATGAACGGCCTCTGCCCAAGAGACCTTTTACTTCAGACTACACATCCTCCAAACACAAGATATCAGATATGCCAAAGGTGCAGGTCGTTCTGACATCTCAGACTCCAGACTCCTCTTCTAGTGCTAAAGGCAACCCCCAGCTCTCCCCAGTTACACGTCAATTGCACGTCATGGCTAGTTGCGCGCGCATATCGAGTAAAGGTTTCTGCTGACCCTGCAGATCTCCTCCATACATCCACCCACCTGTGACACTCCTATGACACGCCGAGTGTACGCCTCTTTACACGCCTCTTTCTGCGCCCATATGTTCTTATCTCTCTCTTTTCACTTGCTCCGCCTGGAGTGTTACGCCTACTGTATTCATTGCAATTATGTGATTTTACTATATATAATGTGTGATGTTAATAAAAAGTTAGATATCCCTTCCTGAACCTTAGTGGTGATGGAACCCGATTCTCCCCTGGCTCGAGCCATTGGAATAAAGCCCGTATGACTCAGATACCACGGACTCTGCCTCTCATTTTATGAGCTATTCTTATTGATATTTAATGTATAGAAAAATGTATAGGTAATTTAATTTACCACATAATCTGGTGCCCGAATAGGGACCTGTCCCCTTCCCCACGCGCCGGCCGATTTAGGCGCAGCCCCCGACCCCTTCTATAGCCGTGACGGACTCTTTTCTGTGCACATCCGTGGGTTTTCCTGCTAACTCCCTCAGGCCCACGGAGGAGACGGAGACTGCGACCAGGCATCCACACGAGGCGGTGAGGATTGTGGACTATCCCGACCAGAGCCCGAGACGAGAGAGCAAGGTCCGAGGTATCCGGAGGCCCACCTGTTCCGAGGCGCATGCGCAGCAAGAAGCTGTAGCTGTCCAGTCCAGTATCGAGTTTCCGAGGCCTTCAGTTTTGCTTCCCGGTGAGTACCGTTGTTGGGAACGCATATAGACGGGTTCATTAAATTGAGCCCGGTCAAGACGGGTCTGGGTACACAGATCCGGTATAGACGTGTCCACTTAGGTGGATGCGGTATGACGTGTCTCTTTATGGGACCGGTATGACTGTACTGTTCTAGCAGTGCATCCAGTATAGTATTGTGTTTTAGGATTGTTAAATAATTGTGTAATTCTATGTACTAGTTAGTATTTGTTTCAAAATGTTTTAATATCGTGGTATGAAAGATTGTGTGTAGTCTATTATTGTGCTTATTGTGTTATTGTTCAAGACAGTTTAAACATGCCGCTGTTTTCGAAATTACGTCAGATAGGAACCAGGAAAGGGATACTCGAAGAGGCAGTTCCCGTCCCGCCTAGGGACACTCCCGGACATTTTATGTACCACAAACACGGCTTAGACGCCATACTGTACTTAGATTTATGGGTTGATTATACTAAAGATCTGGAAGAGAAATATAGGTGGCCTGTCTCAGGGACATGGGATGCTGATTGCATCATGAGAGTAGAGGAAGCACTGTGGAAAAAGAAAGCCAGACAATCTCAGAAAGATGCCATAGAATTGTGGCGTAAAGAAGCGCATAGAAGAACAGAGAAAGAAATTAAGAAAGCAGAGAGAAGTAGAGAAGAATCAGAAAAAGCCAAAGAAAAAGAACTACTAGAAGAAGGGGAACGAGTCAAAGCAGAACAATTAGACAGACAAAGAAATGCCCTTATTAATGGCATGTATCCCCTCCTCGCCGAGGGCCTACCCAAAGTGACCCCGGAAGTGCCCAGTAACTTGCCGCCACCATTGGTCCCGACTAAACTCCGTCATAAACAGACCGCAGCGGAAATTTTCCTTTCTTCCTACTTAGATGACACTGTCCCAGAGTACGTAAATGTAAATCCTCCTCCAAATATTCATCTTCCCAATCCTGTTAATAACACGACTCCCCCCACTGTCCCTCCTGCCACTGGTCCTGGCAATCCTTTTATTCCACCTGTAACCCAAGACCAACCTACATTACCTGCACCTACTTTACAAGCACCAACATTACCAGCGCCAGCGCTGCCTGCGAGCCCCGGCGGCTCACATTTAGGAGCCGCGGGAGGGGGTTTCTCCACCCCTCCTCAAGTAAAACGAGTATCATTACGAGACTTAGCACTGGAACAAACGCCAAAAGCTACATACGCAACCCTTAGAAAGAACCTTACTGATGGTATATATGATCCAGTACCGGGTGAGGATTCATTGGTCTTACACTCACTCCGATTAAGACGCGTTGCAGATTACTTGATCACTTTACCAGGCATGAGGGAGAAATTAGACAAGATATACAACTTCATTAGAACGGGGGAGGGACCAGAAAGTATACAGTAGGCCATGGCACACAGAAAGGTGGAAACTCAACGCATGATTTTACAGTTCTTGATAAATTCCTTGATCAGGGAACAAGACCAACCACACAGAGAAGTAACTAAACGTATGTTAGATTGGAGTGACAACATAGCTGTCGGGAAACATGATAGACAAAGTAGTGTAGAGGCAATGTACAGGAAAATCCGTAAGGAAATTCTTGACATACGTGAGAAAGAACAGGCCTTGGCACAGGCCGACGAGAACGAAACTGAGAAAGAGGACAACGAAGTTTCAGAAGACGAGGATGTAGCTCCAGCGGACATCAGCAAAATAAGTTACGTAGGTAGAGCAAGGCCTTTTGATAGACCCATACGCCTAGAATACAAGAAACGTTCTCTCTCTCCCATACCAGAACACTATTCCCTTGAACGCATATTCCAAGCCACTGACCAAGAACTGAAAAAACGAATAGGGAGTAGTGAGCTTAGTACTTTGCACGAACAGGAACTAGCCCGGTCAGCAGTTCAATGGGCTAGCAATTCTACCATATATAAAGATGATGTAGTAGCGCAAACATTTTTGAATCTTTCCCCAGACGAACAACGACTAGCTGGTATGTACATGATCCAGCACCTCATTACACTATATGAGAGTCAGCATTCTGATCCAGGTCCCTTATATAACTTATTGGAAGATTTACTCCTAGCAAGATGGAGGTTTGGGTACCGAATTAATTCATAAAATTCTGGAACAACGACATAGATACATGACTTTCCTAACTCCCCATTTCGTTCCTGTCCCTAATCGAGAACGAAAGACTTTTTACATAGACAAACAGAATCCCTTACGAGAAGTTCATCCCGTTCGGACAGCAGGTGGTGAGCTTGAACGAGTATTTGTTTACACCCCCTTAACGAAAATAGAACTATTGGAAATGAAAAAATTAGTGCCCTGTCACGATAAAGACCCAGGGGGGT
Organism: Lissotriton vulgaris; assembly: GCF_964263255.1. Lineage (NCBI taxonomy): Eukaryota > Metazoa > Chordata > Amphibia > Caudata > Salamandridae > Lissotriton > Lissotriton vulgaris. Next base: position 12,580 of record NW_028253608.1, on the reverse strand, counting down.
TCCACCGTGAATTAAAAGATATGCTCCGCATGGGGGAATATACGTATCCCGATATTATTAAAATGTTAAAAGTACTGTTGCCAGCAGGCATTTACGCAAAACTTAAAGAAAAAGAGTGGGAGGTGGGAGAGAAAAAGATTGACTGGGCAGAATTAGAAAACAAAGATAATACACGAGTCCCTGGTACTGGTCTCGGGGAAAAAGCTAGAGCATTGCCCGAGTTATTGATACAGGTTTTGCCAAGATTACTAGCTACTAAAAAGGAAGACTGGGATGCTATCTCAGCCTGCAAACAGAAACAAGATGAAGACACTAGTGATTTTTATTCCAGATTCGAGAAATGTTTCATCATTAATAGCGGCCTGAAGACAAGTAGTGAATCATACCCACATCTTTTTGTGACCAAATTAGTAGAGAATTCCTTACCACAAGTTAAAAATAGAGTACTGAAGGTTGAGAGTACATGGCAAGCAAATAGCCCTTCCCAAATGTTACAGTACCATCAAAACAGAATTAGAGAAGAACACGAACAGAGACGAATGAAAGACACAAAAATGAAAGTACTAGTTGCTCAGTCCGTCCCAGCTGATGGTCAGAAAAGGGGTACGGCACCGCCCGGTCATTCTGCAGCTCCTGTTAAAGGGAACTGCAACTACTGTAAACAGCCAGGTCACTTTATAAATGAATGTGCTGTCCTGAGACACAATATCGCTACAGGCAAGACGAAAGAAAGACCGCGTCCTCCTAGACAAGAACATGTTCCACAAAATATCCCGCAGAACACGCAACCTCCACAGAACGCGCAACAGACAGTAGCTGTACCCCAACCCCAACCCATTGCTGCCACACAACATGTCACACAACAAATGTACCAGTATGCACAGTCAGACTACCCAGACTATCAGCAGTACTCATGAAACAGCCTAGAGAGGGAGGTTGGCTTGCCCCTTATCGAGGTACCTGTAGATCAAGAGGGTCCCTATGTACATAGTCGTGTATTGGGAAAAGACAGAAAATTTTTGATTGACACGGGGGCGAGCAGAACTACCATCAGTCATGACGAGGTTCCAGGGCCACCCCTCTCAGGCTCACAGAATGTTTCCCTGGGATTTTCAGGAAAGCCTATTGTTAACGAAGTATCAAAACCAGTTCCCCTAGGAGTTGGTCCATTGTCTCGAACTACAGACTTGTTGCTTACGAAATCATGTCCTGAAAACTTGCTTGGTATAAAAACGTTGAAAGCACTGGGAGCAGTGATTTGTTGTTCTCCGGAAGGAGTGAGATTGTTTTTACGTGATTTTAAAGGACATCATGTTTTGAGAGATTTCGACCCCAGACTTCAGAATGTTCCACAGCATTTATGGGCACCAGGTCCGACTGATGTAGGTTACATGCACATTACACCATACCGTGTCACACTCAAGCAAGGAGTTGTACTGCAGCAAATCCGACAATACAAATTACCACCTGATGCTGTAGTAGCCTTACTGAGAATTGTTGATGAGCTCATTGCACAAGGAGTGGTTGTAGAAACCGACTCAAATGTATGTAATTCTCCTATCATTCCGATTCTTAAACGAACTGACCCGAATGCACCACCGGTCTACAGACTAGTGATTGATCTCCGGGAATTAAACAAATGCATCATACCACAGTACCCTGTGGTCCCAGACATTTCGTCACTATTGACTGCTATTGACTCAGAAGCAGCGTTCTTTACTGTAATCGATCTCAAGAACGCCTTCTTTAGTGTCCCAATACATCCGGAAAGCCAGTATCTCTTCGGATTCTGTTTAAATGGCCGAAGCTTCAAATTTGCGAGAGCTCCTCAAGGATTCACAGAAAGTCCTAGTATTTACAGCCAAGCATTGAAACGACAACTTGACAGTATTCACATGCCTACTGACACTACACTGCTCCAATATGTTGATGATCTGTTGATCACAGCACGGACAGAACGAGACTGCGAACGTGCATCACTGACAGTCTTATATTTCCTGGCGGAAAAGGGGCACAAGGTGTCCCCTTCTAAGCTGCAATTCTGTGCCCAGCAAGTGGTATACCTTGGACACTTGCTGTCCAAGAGGGGTAGACAGTTGACACCTGACCGTATCCAGGTAATTGCACATCTTCCACAGCCCAAGACACAAAAGGAAGTACGGGCCTTCATTGGCCTCACTTCTTACTGCAGACAATGGATTCCCCAGTATGCATATCTAGCAAAGCCACTCATACAGTTGACAACACAGGAGGCAGCGACTTCGACTGTCCTCCCATGGACTCAGGAACATACACTTGCTTTTGATGAACTGAAGAAAGCTTTATGTCAAGCACCTGTTTTAGCGACACCATGTTACAGTAAACCTTTTACACTTTTTGTCACTGAACGCGATGGCACAGCATTATCGGTTCTCACTCAAGATCAGGCAGACAAACACAAGCCTTGTGCTTACTTTTCCAATACATTGGATCCAGTGGCCCAGGCTCTGCCTGCGTGCCTAAAATCAGTTGCAGCAACAGCTCTAGCAATCAGACAAAGCGATTCCATAGTATTAGGACATCCCCTGACAGTACAGGTTCCACACTCAGTGGAAGTTCTCCTGAACCGAACCCAGACACAGCACTTGACCATAGCAAGACTGACAGGATATGAATAGACACTGTTTCAGCCACACATCGAGATCAGACGTTGCAACACGTTAAATCCTGCTACACTTTTACCTTCGAGTACAACAGACCCTGCACCACATGACTGCGTGGAAATAATTAACACTGTAACAAAACCAAGACAAGACTTGACAGACATTGCATTACCAGACCCAGACCTGACACTTTATGTGGATGGTTCATGCATGAGAACAAGCAAAGGAGAGTTAGTGGCTGCATATGCCGTAACCACTGATACTGAAGTCATAGAAACACATCGAATTGATACCTTGTCAGCCCAAGCAGCAGAGCTCATTGCTCTGACACAAGCCTGTATACGAGCCAAGAACCTGAAAGTAAATATATACACAGATTCACAGTACGCATTCGGAGTCTTTCACGACTTCGGAGTCCTCTGGCAAGAGAGAGGTTTTCTGACCTCACACGGAGCCAAAATCCAGCATGGTCCCCTCATTCAAGCCCTGTTAGAAGCAATACACTTGCCTACAGCCATAGCCATCATGAAGTGCAAAGCACATACGAAAATCACTGACACCATTTCCCAGGGTAACGACCTGGCAGATCGAACAGCTAAACTCACAGCTCAGACTCAGACAGACATACCGACTGACACGACAAAGACTGAAGTATCATCACAGACACATTGCATGACAGTTAAGGATCCCACACAAGATGTACTCGACATACAGACACATGCCACTCCAGACGAAATTAAGAAATGGACTGAACAAGGAGGGGTCCAAACAGATCAGAGATGGATGACAAAGGGAAAAGCTACATGGTTTCTACCTGACTCTATGGTTCAAGTTATCATAAATACAGCACATAGTCCAGCACACTTAGGAGAAAAAGCCATGTTAGACAGTATACAGAATATTTGGTTCAACAAGCATTTACGTACAGCAGCAAAACAGAAAGTGCGTACTTGCATGATCTGTTGTCAGTTCAATCCAGGCAAAGGCATTCCCGTGGAACAAGGTGGATTTCATCCTCCTGACCACCCTTTCAAAGTCCTCCAGATGGATTATATTCAGATGGACAGATGTCGAGGATTCAAGTATGTCCTCGTCGTTGTATATGCCCTTTCTAGATGGACAGAAGCGTACCCAGTCCCAGATTACACTGCTGTGACCACTGCCAAACAGTTGGTTCGTGAATTTTTCCCGCGATACGGCTTGCCCCGTGTCGTGTACTCAGATAATGGACAGCCATTCTCGTCCGAACTGATGAAACAGGTATCACTCCTGTTAGGGTACCAGTGGAAATTCCACTGCGTACGACACCCCGAAGCAGCTGGTCTCGTTGAGAGACATAATCAGACTCTGAAAACACGGTTAGCGAAGGTCTGTGCAGAAAAAGGTGTAGATTGGATGGTAGCCTTGCCGGTTGCCCTCTTTTACATGCGTATGGTAGCTCATTCCAGAACCGGACTATCTCCGTACGAAGTGGTCTTTGGAAGACCACCGAATATGTGGGGTACGCCTATGCCTAAGAAGATCACCGATGTGGATAGTAATATGCTGACAGATTACCTGGCTTCCTTGATGTCTGCACTACTCTCTTGTCGTTCACAGGTCGCGGCTGCCTTCCCAGACAACACCCTGGTTAAAGACCACGCCATCCTCCCTGGCGACCTTGTACTCGTAAAGAATTTCGACAGGTCGAGCCCCCTGGAGCCGCGATGGAAGTCACCGAAGCTTGTACTACTGACGACGAGGACGGCCGTAAAAGTGGAAGGAAGAAAGGGCTGGATTCATGCCCATCATGTGAAGCGGTTTCTTGGCTCGGGAAAAGATTCCAAAGACTGTTTTGCGAAAGACTCTGAGAACTGTTCGGAGATAACTGACACTAAACTCCCCTTGCTAGAAAAAACTCCGCAGCAGGAGTATAGAAGCAAACTACGGTCTAGTAAGTCAGACAGCGTTTAATTGTTTAAGTCCCCCTCGGGTGAAGCGGTTAGACAGGTTCCTGACATGTATGAGACTGTAGACCCAAATAGTGAGAGAGATAGACAGAAAGTAATGAAAAACAAATACTGCAAGAACTTGCGTAGTAGATGCATTATATCCCTAATCATTATGTTTTTTCTGAGTATATCGATTATATGTATAAGCTTGATACTACATGTTTTCTTTCCTCCTCTTGGTTCACATGTACATTCTTCTTTCAATAACACAGTAGAGCACACATTCAGTGACCTGCCACCTCACGAACTATCCTATCGACTAGCAATGCGCAACAACACTTTCATTCGTATGTTACACCATACTCACCAGACCAGCAATGCCACAAATTGCTGGGTATGCGGCCAACTCCCACCTTACCAGAAATTCAAGGGAGCTCTGCCCCTCTTTCCCTACCCGTTTACGCACAATGGTTCGTGCGGAGCTTGGTTTGCTTTAATGTCATCACTAGACAGTAAGTCCACAGTTTCCCAGGGTGATTGGATATGGGGAAACCTGAATACAGTCATGAATAAAGCATGTTTTCCAGATGCAGACGGTCTTCCCCAAAGGAAAGGGACCGATCTAGAGAATGAAGTGTACGAATTAGAACATTTTTCCCTCAACCTCATGATCCTGAACGTCCAGTCCGAGACCAATATAGGTTCACCGTTTATTACAGTTTTACCAGTGAAAGGCGAATTATGCGTTAGAAAGAATGGTTCAGTACATCTAGGACACAGTGATTGTAATACTGTGGTCGAATTCAGTGATAAAGGAAAGTCTACTTTCAAAGCTTCCCGTCATTCCTATTTTATTTGTGGTCAGACAGCTTATGTACATCTGCCCTTGGATTGGGATGGAACGTGTTATATCGCGTTCCTATTACCACCTGTTTTTCTAGCCCCATCCGATTATCATCGAAATTCACACCTCGTACATATAAGACATAAGAGGGAGATCGAGTCCCCAATTGTCGATCAGACTGAAACAACATTGGAGCAATATACCGATTTCAATAAAGGATTCTTTTTTCTTCATAGGCCCCATTCAAAATAGTAAATTAATACGTAGATTAACCAGAACTTTGGAAGCAGTAGTGAATGAGACTACTTCTGCCTTAGGAAACTTAACGGAAGAACAGTCTGCTATGAGACTTGTTGTTCTTCAAAACCGCCTTGTTCTTGACGTCATCCTGGCCGATAGGGGTGGAGCTTGTAGAGTGATCGGCTCCAGTTTTTGTGTGTTTATTCCTAATAACGCACCGTCAGTATATGCAGCAATAACAAGGCTCCATAAGATTGCTCACCAGATACACCAGAATCCAGGCACTTGGACATGGTCCGGTTGGCTCTGGAGTGTGATATCCGCCTGGGGATGGAAAGTGTTATCCTTCCTAGGGATAGTACTGCTCATAGTATTCAGTTGCTGTCTCTGTCTGCAATGTGGCCCAGCGATTTGCGGCTTGTGCGCCACCGCTTGCATTCCCCGTCCACGTTCACGTTCCCGTGCTCGAATGAGAAAAGACGAGCAAATGATGTTATATGAACAAATAGATGGTCTCATGAAAATAGACATATCCTAAAGGGTGAAGTAGGGGCCAAGGAGGGAATGAGGAAATAGAAATTTTTGTATGGTCAATGTGTCCCCCACTCACACCCTATTCACATACCCATGCTCCATGTATGTCCATGTTACCATGTAATTCTTTCCCCGTACCTGGCATAATAATGTCTCTGCATTTTCGTCTAACGTTAACATGTCAGCTATTAGGCCTTCCCTGAATGAAAAGTTAATTCTGCACCAAGGCCTGCTTTTCCAATGCATTTACATGGTACACGTTTAAATAACACGAAGCACACGTTTTTGTGGCCCAGTCGAGCCAGACCCTGAATTCAGGCTCCGAGCCTCTTCTGTCTCCAAGCTGCAGTTTGCATCCCTGACCTCTCCCTTACTTCCTGCTCAGCCGAGAGGTGCCCGGCCTGGCCTGCCTGCCAAGACGGTATTTTGCCTACTGTTATCTGTTCAGCCTCCGCAAAAACACATTCCAGTCTAGTGAAATAGGTAAACACTTTCCGCCTGCAAAGCATAGGGCCTAGTCTTTCTGTCTCCATGTTAGTGATTTACTGAACCTGTTGCCATAGTAGGCCCATGCCCCCACGTAATGCACGGAGAAATATATGCACGCACTAGCATTAGTGATGAACGGCCTCTGCCCGAGAGACCTTTTACTTCAGACTACACATCCTCCAAACACAAGATATCAGATATGCCAAAGGTGCAGGTCGTTCTGACATCTCAGACTCCAGACTCCTCTTCTAGTGCTAAAGGCAACCCCCAGCTCTCCCCAGTTACACGTCAATTGCACGTCATGGCTAGTTGCGCGCGCATATCGAGTAAAGGTTTCTGCTGACCCTGCAGATCTCCTCCATACATCCACCCACCTGTGACACTCCTATGACACGCCGAGTGTACGCCTCTTTACACGCCTCTTTCTACGCCCATATGTTCTTATCTCTCTCTTTTCACTTGCTCCGCCTGGAGTGTTACGCCTACTGTATTCATTGCAATTATGTGATTTTACTATATATAATGTGTGATGTTAATAAAAAGTTAGATATCCCTTCCTGAACCTTAGTGGTGATGGAACCCGATTCTCCCCTGGCTCGAGCCATTGGAATAAAGCCCGTATGACTCAGATACCACGGACTCTGCCTCTCATTTTATGAGCTATTCTTATTGATATTTAATGTATAGAAAAATGTATAGGTAATTTAATTTACCACAGCATCACTCAGCACCACCACAGCGTCACTCAGCACCACCACAGCGTCACTCAGCACCACCACAGCGTCACTCAGCACCACCACAGCATCACTCAGCACCACCACAGCATCACTCAGCACCACCACAGCATCACTCAGCACCACCACAGCATCACTCAGCACCACCACAGCACCCCTCAGCACCACCACAGCACCCCTCCGCACCACCACAGCACCCCTCAGCACCACCACAGCATCCCTCAGCACCACCACAGCACACCACAGCACCACTCAGCTCAACCACAGCATCACTCAGCGCAACCACAGCATCACTCAACGCAACCACAGCATCACTCAGCGCAACCACAGCATCACTCAGCGCAACCACAGCATCACTCAGCGCAACCACAGCATCACGGGTTCAATTATGTTCTCTCAATGTTTCAAGCTATATTACAAATGTCACAAAAAGATGTTAATATTTCACTTCTGTTCTTGGATTTTCGTCACTGAACATAATCTTCACAAAAGTTATTTACAAAAGTTTAAGCTATTGCCATTATAAATTACAATCACTTTTATTTAAGTATTAATTATTTAAAAAAATTAAAAGCCATTGTTATTTGTAATATCAATACATCTAAGTCACGTCAATACAAAACATGTTGCATTACAAATGCTATAGGTGTCACATTTGCGAAAGTTATAACTATTGGCATTGTAAATGACAAAGCTATTAATTTAGCTATTTTCAAAAACAGCACATAAATAAAAAAATTGTCATTTACAAAACCAAATGCTTGTTACTTAATGTGGTCTCTGATTTTCATAATAAATCAGTCCATTTCTCTTCCATCCTTTTTTTCAAACCCTATGACCCCTGCTGAGCGGTCTCTGCACTCTTTAGATCTTAAGAGAGTGCTGAAGTTTTATTTGGAAAATACCAAAAGTATTAGAAAGACGGATCAGCTCTTTGTCAACTATGGTTCAATGAGAACAGGCTTTCCAGCTGCCAAAAGATCCATCTCCAGATGGATTGTTTCCTGTATTAAATTGGCTTATCAGCTGGCGGGCAAGCCATTACTGTTGTCACCTAAAGCACACTCTACTAGGGGGAAAGCGGCCACAGTAGCTTTCTTACATGATGTCCCTATGTCTGAGATTTGCAAGGCTGCAACCTGGAGAGAAGTTCATACCTTTAGGCATTACTGTCTTGAATCTGATTCCAGGACTGATGCTCAAGTAGGCCAAACCTCTTTGAGGAATCTATTTGGGTAGCCTGTGGCCTGTACAAGCTTAATTTTTCTAGGCTTAGTATTGATATTACTGTTTTCATTACTCCTTTGCCCGCAGGGAGATGAGGTGAGGCTCGCTATTCTATTCTAATGCTTATGACTATTGATGAGGATCCCCTGGAAGAGAAGGATTAGTTACTTACCTGTAATCCTAGTTCTCTTCCAGGGGTATCCTCATCAAAGTCATAAGCCCGGGCAAAGAATTATTTTAAAGTTGGAGATATGATTAACCTAAATGTTTCATGGTTTTTTCAGTCTCCGCAAAGAACAACTGACCTAACTGTCACCCCTGAGGCATGATGGGAAGCTGGGGGTCATGGGTGCCTTAAAGGCACAGTGTCAGTTTACTGCATGTTGATGCAGGTTAGCTTTTCAGTCTTTTTAGACTGTAGTTTTGCAATGCAGCCTGGGAGCTTCCTATGCTTTCAGTGTTTCATGAGAATTTCCACTGCTTTCTGAGCATTAAAACAGTTCTAAAACAAAACTGTTGTTGTCTCTCATGTTTATAATGCATGTTTGTTCATGGTTTATAGAAATTCTTTACAGCATAATTCAGCTCTGGTGTTTATTAGGCTGCAATTGCCTATTTTTATATATATGTTTATATACAGATGGATATATATATGTGGGGCACATATAATATAATGTTTTCCGGGGTCCCGCACATGAGCGGGAATATTCTAATGCTTACGACTTTGATGAGGATACCCCTGGAAGAGAACGAGGATTACATGTAAGTAACTAATCCTTACCTGGTAGAAATATTCAAATATTTATTTTTAAGCCCTACATATAGTGCTTCAGTTAATTCAGTGTCAGCGCGTGGGAGGAGGGGGTGGGGGGTGATGTGAGGGGATGCGGTGGTTGCGTGTGTGTGTTAATTAGCTAAATCCTTTTAGGCAGAGCGCGATAAGGCAGCTAGTGCTGGTTGTACAGTGTCAGATTATAACACATACAGTGACTTACTGTGCTATGGTGAATCAGGCCAGTCTCGGACCTACATTGCCCCGTGCAGGAAGAGTGTGTAAATCAACATCTACTGTTGCACTGACTGCTATGCTATGGACATTTATTTTTGCTGACGCAGTCACGTGTTCAAATGAGTGTAATTTCAGATATTGGTTTCCCTCATCTTATCTGCTTGATTTTTTTCGTGAGAAAGTGTCACTCATAGTTGGTGAAATGTCACTCATAATTACTCTGAAATTATGGAAATGTCACACATAGCAATCTGAAACCTTGGCAGCTATGTGTACTTATGATGGTGGGAGGGGGAAGAGGTTGTTGCCTGTGGCTCTAGGGCAAAAGCCGGCCTGCGGGAGAAAGAGGCTTGCCACGGGGGCAGAGACAGGCTCACAGAAGCTATGATCAGAGCAGTGGGCAGGCTGCTCAGAGGGAAGACCTGGAAGAAACTATCAGAGGGTCAGAACAGGGAGCAGAGAGAGGTAGCTCAGAGAATTACAGACCAGACTAGCTCGGCAGAGAGCAGCCTGTAACGGGGATAGGTGTGCCTCCCTGTCAGGGTGGGCTCTGGGAGGGGCGAGCGCTGGGAAGGGAGAAAGGGGCAGACACCAGAAGAGAAGAGCCAGCAGCGTGGGACAGGAGAGACACAGAGAGACACCGAGGCAGCGGCTCTGGCACTGCCACTGAGCAGAGAGAAGAGGCTGCAGTTCAGGGACTTCCAGGGATGCAGCAGTGGAGCAAATACACTACCAGTGCTAGGATCACCCTAAACCTCCAGTATGTCATGAGGGTGTGGCAGTGGGGGCATAGGCCGCACCTCCTTTCACAGAACATCTTCACTTGGCACCAACCCGCCTTCCATGATCCTCCACTCGCACCCAAGTCTTGCGATTTCCCTTTATCCTCGGGGGATTGGCTTCTCCCCCGTTTAACGACTCTTCCCTTTTACCAGCCCTAACTAAAGAACCAACTCCAGCCCCTACCTGAAACCCGTCTCTGGTGCCAGCTACCTCCCTCAGTTTCAAAGACTGTGCTATAAACTCAGCCATAACAGGGGACTTCCCTAGCACTAACTTCTTCAAAACGTCCAACTTCAGAATTACTCGCTTTTTGAAAGATACTTCCCAGTCTGCCTCTCCTCTCCTCTCCTGCAATTCGTGCAAGTGCTTGTTGGATCGGTTCTTCCCAGTACAAAATTTAATCATGCTTAAAATGATTAGACCCTCAGTGATGTACAGTCTTTGTGTGTCTTTCTCTAACCTGTGTATCCCCGATTCAGCAGGATGGGCCCCTTAATGCCCCTGTCTTTTGGGTGGAGAGAGTAGGTCTTCCCCTACTCTCTGTACACACATCATATACTACCCCCTCTCTAGGTCTCATGGAAATGGTCCCCTCCCCCTTGCCTCTCTGCACACATAACATTCACCTTAGTGCAGGGTCGCAAGAGTCCCGCGTTCCACTCTGTGTCTGTTCCATTGACCCCTCTGATCCGGATGGGTGCAGAGAGAAGAGTTCCACCTGCTCTGTGCGCGCTACATATACCCATTTCGGGGTGCAAGGAGGTGGGCTGCCCCTTACCTCATATCTCTAAAACTTTTCCCTTTGCGCAGATTGTTGGTCGTCCGCTTTTGACTGTCTCTAAAGTCGTTTTGTCCACCACAAGCGTGGAAGGGTATACTCAGATGTGAGTCCCTTGCTCACTGCACCATCAGGATTCAAGCAAGCCGGGCCGAAGACGGCTGTAATGCCAGAAACCGGTCCCCGGAAGCTTGTTTCCTTTCCAGTATAAGAATTGGCTTGGTAGTTTGGTCTGCCCTGTTCCCATGATGCACTGGGCCAGGGACAGACTAATTTGCATGTAGCCAGGTTCTGAGCTGGGATGGTGCAGTGAGCTAAAAAACGGTGATGGATCAAGCCCTGATCTGTTGACTGGGTACGAGTGTTCTGTTTAATTCAGATACTCTGTCCATCACCACCCTCTTTTCTGAATCGTTTTGTCCACCATAAGCGTGGAAGGGTATATTCAGATGTGAGTCCCTTGCTCACTGCACCATCAGGATTCAAGCAAGCCGGGCCGAAGACGGCTGTAATGCCAGACACCGGTCCCTGGAAGCTTGTTTCCTTTCCAGTATAAGAATTGGCTTGGTAGTTTGGTCTGCCCAGTTCCCATGATGCAGTGGGCCAGGGACAGACTAATTTGCATGTAGCCAGGTTCTGAGCTGGGATGGTGCAGTGAGCTAAAAAACGGTGATGGATCAAGCCCTGATCTGCTGACTGGGTACGAGTGTTCTGTTTAATTTAGATACTCTGTCCATCACCACCCCCTTTTCTGAATCATCTAAAGTCCTTGTATGCATCCCTTTCTAGGTCTGTGGAAGTTAGCTGTGTGCTCTTTTCGTCTGTTACTTTTTTCACTCTGTGAACGTACAACAGTGGCTCCTTGGTGCTTCGGATGGGCTCTGTTCTCCATCTCTCTATACTCATTCACCTTAATTTTCACCCTTTGCTTGTGGTATCCCATGTAGTTTTAGTTGTGAAATTTAAGTACGTTGTTGGCCCCCCCATAAAGGGTGAATTCTGCTTTAGGGGAATGCTGTTGGAGTCTTGAAAGTTTTCAGCCTTTTTTAATGTGGAATTACAGTGATGTCAAGAGGGACAACGCATACAAATAAGGGGGAGTTGATGTGTGGTTTATGCTTTTAATCCTTCCAAAGTTGCTAGATTGAGAACTAATTCCCATCATGGTTGTAATGTGTATATTCTTCTGATTGTGAGCAAGTAGACAGTTTATGCTCTTGGCAGCTTTTCCCTCCTGCAGAAGTTATCTTTTCGGCTCCAGCCACCTGTGCGCTGGAGTAGTGGACTTTAGCTCTTTTCTGTGATCAACTGAGAGTTCTCTGTCCAGTATGCTTGCCTGCTTTCTCATCTGTAGACATGTGCACTGTGC
>NW_028253607.1:0-43830 GCF_964263255.1 Lissotriton vulgaris | reverse complement strand
CGTTGATTGGTTGAACAAGCTTTATTCGAGATATTTTCTCATAAAAGCACAGCATAAAATCAAACATTACAGATAAAAACAGATCATTTAACATATACATGTTCTTATAAAACAGTTGTGCAAGCTCATACAATACCAAGGTATAAAAATACACATATATAACCAATTCCATTGAAATTTGTAAAAGGAGAAGAAATATATAGATCAGGTTAACTAAGCCCACCCATCAGCCGCCGCCTGATTGCCCAAGCCCACCCCAGATATTTGGCTACTCCGAGAACTATCGACTCCTGAGTAGATGTACATAAGATTCTCATTGCCACTGCACTGTGTCGTGTCCAAAGATTTTTACATACTGGGGTCAGCCATGCCCTCCTTGTTGACGAATAGGCTTCGCAGACAAATAAAAAGTGACCTAGGCTTTCAACAGCTGCTTCACACGCTGGACAAAACATAGTGGTCGGCCTCTGCCATCCCGCAGTTAGTTTTTTTAGCGGGAGGGATCCAGATCTTAACTGGAAGACTAACTTCCTGTCCAGTGGGACTGTGATGCTATCCCAATAGTTTTCTAAGATAGGACAGATTTTGATTTCCAAGAAGCGACCTGCCATTGAGTCACTTCTAGTACCTCTCAGAAGGCTGTTATCCACCCAATCCCAATATTGGGACTTGAGGGCTTCCTTGCTTGGGAAGACTTCCCCCTGCGGGTTGGTCCAAAGATTAGAAAGGCCCAAATTAATTAGCATGGCCCTTAGATTTTTTAGCCACTTTAAAGAAGATACAATATTGGCAGTGCCAGAATCACAACAAAGATAAGCCATTTTTAAGAGTTTGGCTGTTACATTGATAGCTTTGTGCGGCATAACTTGAGGGTGGTCGAGCAGTAGCGGCTCCCCCCCCCCCAGCGCCTTGAGACCCCACGGGTATGTAGCGCGCTTTATAAGTGTCACTGATTGATTGATTGAGTGGTCGTGAGTGAATTTCAACAGTTTAAAGGACAGGTAGCTGCAGTGACACACCTTATGCAGAAGCAATGGAACAGTCTACTTAGATAGACCAATACAAAACCATTACAGCACAGAAAGCAGCATGTCATGCTTCCTCACTCACACACAGACCAGTCACAGCATGGCCGCAACAGTGTAAGCTTCTCTTATAGGTATCGAACAGGTAGAGCAATGTGCAGCACCACAGCAAGCTTCCTGAACGTGCATGGAATAGTCAAGGCACTGGAAGCAGCAGAACAAACTTTCCTTAAAGGTTATATGTGTGTGTTTCCAGAGGCATGGAGTGGATTGCTAGCGCCCGGGGCAAGCCAAGTATCCTTCCACTTTTCTTTTAAAATTTTACACCCATGGCAACCGCCCCTGAGGCGCCGCCCAGCTATGCCTCTGTGTGTGTCTGTGTAGATTCTGTACGTATGTGTGTGGTTTCTGACAGTGTAATAATGTGTCTTTTGTTGGGGTCTAGCCTAATGGGAGATGGAGCAGTGCAAGAGAGCATGCAGAATTCATGTGTTCTCATGTTAGGTGCCACTAATTTATCCATTACTACTGTAGTAATATCTTTGAATTATGTGTACAAAAGTACTCGAACTACACTGTTGTTTTCTGTTGGCTCCTTTAGACTTCCATTTTATATGTGCACATGTGGAAAGTCTGCAGCAGGCTGCAGTTTTTATTCTAAAAATATCAACTGGTTATCGGGGCAAAAAAGGCCCATCTATTTTTAAGTCACCCAGGTAAATGGGTTGCAGTCTGAAATGCCTCACTGAAAGTAAAAGATAGGTGTTATGGTTCTGGCTCTGTTTTAGGCAGGAAATCATGAGGGAGTTAATACGGATAACAAACACCTTTATCTTTCATAGGACAGGTCCAAGGTGATTTTCTGTCAGCCGTTTTATGTGGCAAGCTTATCCCAAATGTTGGCTGGCCACTCCAGCTTTCATATAGAGTAAAGGCAGTGTGCTGGATGGAATAATTTTCAGAGTGAGGGTGCTGCCATCAATGGTACATTGCTGACGTTACAGAGATTGTGAAAAATCCAAGTGTCACCCAAAGTACAAATGTAGCAAATATTTTTGGGGAAAGAGTTATAGTGGCATAGTATGTCGCTAGTTGTGCATTTTGGAGCACCCTGTCGCAAATATATGACTAAACCACAGAGCTTAATTTGAGCCAGTATTTGCTGGTCGGGGGTCACTCGCACTCATTTTTGGGCACCAAAACTTCTTTTTCCTCATGCAACATTTCCTGGGAGCAAGACAGGAAACAGACAAAGGGGAAAGATGAAGGAAGAAAAAGATGGAAAACCTGTCTCAAAAGGAAACCTGCAAGAGTAAGATAAAGGGGCAGGCAGTATCAGCAATTTGATTAGAGATGAACAAGATGGCCTGAAGACTACACAGCCTTGGTAATTGTCAAGCTGTCATTTAATTGCACCAGCCACAGGCTACTGAGCATGAGCAGACCATTGTGCACCAGCACTCATTCTTTTACAAATCAAGCAGTGCTAAACCATATTACAGCAGCTCACTGTCATTGACAGACATGTAGGAAAGTGCTTCTTATGACAAGGTTAGCCCCCACTTTTTGCCTGATGTAATTTCGAACTGTAAGTGCTCTGGGTCTCTGCTAACCAGGTTCCCAGTGCAAGAACTTTTTTCCAAAACCTGCACCATGATTGGCACAACTTCAGTTAACCCTGTAAGTCCCTAATAAATAGTACCCCTGGTACCTAGGGCATGGGTTCATGAAGAGGGTTCTCTAGGGATGCAGCACTGGTTGTGCGGTTCCGGGGACCCCTCACCATGGGTATGCACTTTGCCATTGCAGGTTGTGTGTTTTGATGCAGAGAAATCCAAAGATTCAACATGGCACACAGTCCTGTGTGCCATGCCTCCCATACACTGCATGAGATGTAGGTATGTCACCCATACTGCAGGACTTTAGCCCAAAGGTAGGGTGCACTAAATCCTATGTGTGAGCTTATCAGCATGAGCAGATGTGCCCCTACAATGTCCAATCCTTGGTGTCGTGCTTCATCATAGGGGTCTTCGCATCCCTCTATGGAACGCGGCGTGCTGCTAACCTAGGATTACGCGGGAGCACTGATATAATCGCTATGTGTAGTGCGTGAGGATTGTGATTGGTAGGGTCAGATGTGAATGGATATGTGAATGTTAAAAAATACCTGGCATGTGAGGGCTGGAAAGAATTGTAATATGTCAGCAATTCTTTCTAGCCCTCACATGCCAGGTATTTTTTAATATTCACATATCCATTCACATCTGACCCTACCACTCACAATCCTCACGGGTCCAGATGACTCGAGTGCAACTTCTGACAGTTGGGATTGAGGCTGTACCTCAGCGATTAGGCTTCTTGGTGCTGGGCTCTCAAATGAGCAGACTTCCCAGAGGTTATGGCCCAGTGCCTTTAACAGGGAGTCAGACAACTGACTCTTTGTATCATCTTCTCTGCTCATTCTCTGGGATGATTTTTCCTTGAGGGAACAGCACAAGCACAGTCCTTTCTTTGCTAGCCGAAGGTGCAGAAGGTGCAGTCTAGTCTTTGGTCCAGCCTCACTTTGCTGGGTCCAGGGAATAGGAGGGCAGTCCTTCTTTGGTCCCCTCTCCAGTGCAGATGTCATCTGAGGTCTTGGTGCCAGAGGTGCAACTTTTATGCCCAGTTCTTGCACTCAAGAGAGGTGGTGACTCCTAGCCAATGGGCTACCCGGTCCTCTCCCTTTTTGCGTAGTGTGGCATCTAGCTAGCACAGAATGCACCCTTCTGCTCACTTCTAACATGGCAAAACCCTTCTCCTGGTATGTTACACTCCCGAGCCCATCCAAGAGGTAAGTTTGGTTGGGGGCTACAGGCCCATGGAAAAAAACACTTCAGCCACTGCTTCTTCCTCTCTGCCCAAGCTGAAGCCTGTCTGCTTATATAAAAAACCAACCTCTCTCATGTGGGACCACCATTGCCCTTCAAAGTTGGCTTCCCCTTTAAATATCACCTTTTGGACTCACACCCTGCTTGGCCATCCTGCAAGGAGGAGGTCACACCTCTTCCTGTGGCAGACTCGGTATGCTCCTTCTAGAGAGTTGTTCACATAATTTCCTGGAAAGTAGAAGGACTGCAGCTTGTGTGCAACCATAAACGGTCACTGGAAACTTTAGGCAATTAAGTGGCAACTTTCTGAAGTTCTGAAGTTGCCATTTGTGCAAACGTTAAATTAAATTCAACTTGGACATCACATCAGGTGTAACGTAATGATTAGTTTAATGCCGTGAAGTTTCATGAAAGTCTTCTTTTTCAGAAATTAGTGCAGCTGAGTTGTCAGCTTATAGCTCTGTACTCAACAATGGGACTGCTTGAGGGGGAGGAGCCAAGATGGCGACCGGGACGGACGTGTAGGCTCTAGGCTCCGCGAGCCGTCCGATCCTGCACAGAAATGCTGGCAATAATCCTGACTGGATCTGGGACAAAAGGAGGCACGCGAGCACGGATGTCGCTGGTGCTTTTTTGAGACCCTTACCGACCGATTCTACGGTGAATTAGTACCGTTCTCTGACCTCCGACTCCGACCCGGGACCTGGAGCGGATCGCCGCAATTGGACACGGCTGGGCGCCTTTGACCGGGCACGCAGACACGGCACAGGCTGGGGCAGGAGAGCTGCTGATCGCGGAGACTGCTTGCATCGCCCCCTTTTGAGCGGTAAGACTCCTTGCTGGGATTCCCTGCTCCCGATAGAAGCTGGAAGCCGGAATACAACGTTTTCCTCCCGCATTGCTGCTCACTGACTGCACGGAGCCCATTTTCGGGTTCCTGCTCTGCCGATGCCCTTCCATGCAGCTGATCCGAAAATAAGCCTCCACTCTGCCCTGCCCTGGACCTGCGTGCCGCTAATCTGTTGGTGGCTCACACTTTTTCAGCTCCCGCCTGCACGGCCGTCCCCCCTCTCTGCACCGCGAGCCTGTTGCTGGGGTGGCCCTGGCGCCCCCTCCCAAGTTGGAGGACGATGGCTGCCTCTCCGTCTTCGATGGGCAGCTCCCCCTTCATGCCTGCACTAGTGAATGACCCGGGGGAACATCCGCGCAGCGAAAGTCAGCCAGCAACGCAGAGGGAGCTGACTTATGGCGACATCTTGGCTGCCCTGCTTGACTTGAGGGTGTCATGGCGGCGACAATCCCGTGCGCTGGAACAAAAGATAGTGGGAGCTGCCTCGTGTCCTACAGGTCTGAACTCGACTGGCCCCCTGCTGCCGCTATCTACCCCTGCTCAAGGGACAGACTTCCATTGCGTGACTGTGGAGATGCGTCCGGACCCTGGATATGTGGCAGACTGTTGCACTATTGCCGAAGATACTGTTGCCGAGTCCCTTTCCGCTGTGCTGCCTGATACTGTTGCTACTCCCTTAACAACAAGGCATTCCCCGGAGACTTCTTGGACGATGGTCCCCCTCCCTGCCTCTGCCACCGTGACTCTTTCTCTGCGTTTGCGGAGTGTGATTCAATTAACGACGGCGGGGGGGGGCGCCCCGCCACTTGGGCATCGGCACTGTGATTTCTTGGGGATGCTCACTTCCTCTTCCTCTTTGTCTTCCTTGTTGGGAGAGGCCATTTTGTTCCTTTGTCCAGTTTGAGGGGAGAGTATAGTTGTGGACACATCTGGATGTATTTCGGCGCACTGGCCAAGGCTGAGGTTCCCTCGTACTTTGACTTGCTGATTGTCTGGAACTGACCTGGCCTGGAACGTTTTTTGGCTCTGTTTAGTGAATTGGGGGAGACGTTTCTTTCATTGTACAATGGTGGCTCCGGAATCCTATTGTTTATCACCGTAGCTAATATGTCGGCTCTGGGCGGAGTGGGGGTCGGGGGATGGGCTGTTTGGTTCCTATTAGTGTGCTGTCTCCAACATCGGTGCTATATCTGATGCAGGTACCATTGCAGTGCTCGTAAGTCCTGGTGGCCTGATGACTGCGGGCTCCTCCCCCACCTTCTTTGTTTCTTGGGAGCTTCAGATTAGTTTACATACTTTTCTTACTCCCTATACTCAAGAGTGAGACTTTTTTTTTTTTTTCCTTTTCTACTTCTCTTCTAAATTTCGGGTTTATTGGGCGACAGACACACTGCTGGGGGGGGGGTAGGCCGTAGCCTCTGCATGCGTGTAGGGTGGGGGGAAGGGGTGATTTTCTTTTTGGTTTTAGTTTCTATGGTGCCTTTATTTGGTGTTCGTCCTCTTTTTCTATGTCTTTCGGTTCCATGTCAGGTAGTATGGGGGGGTGGTGGTGAATTCTGTGTATCTTCCTGGTTATGGTACCTCTTCGGGGTGAATACGCTGCCGTCCTGTCTGGGGATCCTAGCTTACTGGGTATTCGGCTTTTTCTACACACTATTGACGAGACTAGACCTCAACTGCATGGGCTGTTTTTTTCTTTTTGTAACTGCGCATTTATGCTGTCGGACTTTAATAGTTGCATATGAAAAAACCTTTAAAACAAACCTTCACGACTCCTGAGACACGATACCACTTGGCTTTCCAGTGTAACTTTCGATGATTAATGTGATCCGTATGTGCTATGGTGTCACCGTAATGTATGCTATGACGCACCAACAGTCTTCGTGGCCGGCCGTATGGTTGTAGGCCCGTATTTGTATTCCTGATATTGCATAATAAAGGTTTTCAAAAATTAAAAAAAAAAAAAAACAATGGGACTGCTAGCCTTTCCAGTGTGAAAACAACAATAATGCAGAGTTTTTACTGTCAGGACATGTAAAGTTACCGAAACACATGTCCATGTTAATATAATGCACACTCTGTTTCAGGCTCACGAGGCTTGCCTTAGGCAGACTAATAAATACTAAAAGCAAGGTTTGGGCTTTGCCATTACTTTAAATGGCAAAGTCGAGTTAGCAATTTAAAAACTGCTCTGCCAGTCAGCAGGGCTGGAAGTCCTACTTTGCTTTGGGGGACTCATGGTGGCAAAATAAGTGCTGCACTACGTGAGAGACACTTTAACTTAAAGGACCTGGCTACCTTTGGTACCATATACTAGGGATTTTTAAGTAATTTAGCCTTTGACAATTGTGTGTGAGCCAATTAGGCTTATGCCCCTTTGACTGTCAGAGCGCTGGCAATGAGCCCTGTATGGCAGGACTCAGTGTGCTTACAGAGTACACAAGCATTTGCATAGCCAATAGGTCTCGCCTTTGGGCCCTTATAAGTGTTCAGTTATCCAGCACAATATACATGGTGCAACAACAAGTGTTACATGTCTAAACATGTGTAAGGTCCCAAAGGCGAGACCTATTGGCTATGCCAATGCTCATTAAGACTTGCGCCAACATGCTGAAAGGTAGACCTGAAGTGACCATCTCCAGGTGAAGCAGACATGTAACCACAGCCTCAGGTGAAACCGTAACCACTCAGAGGTTGACACAGGAGGGCTGCAGTCCTTTGGGCTAGTTAGTACGGAAACCAGCATTGTCAAGACATCACAAAAAGCACCCGCCAATGTACATGGTTTATGTTGTGAAAACAGCAGCAAAAGATTAAGCCCCTGGGTAAAACAATGACCAATGGTGCAGGCCACTGAATTTCCATAATGGCATCTCTATGCCAAAAATTGCAAATGTCAGCAATAGGTATAGCCCGCCTCTTCCGGTAAGAAACAGACATACACTTGAGGCACTGCAAAAAACAGAACAGACACCCCTCCACGCCCGATGGATGTCAGACCCAAGTTCTTCACAGTAACTTCAATTTTTCCAGAAAGGTGATGCAAGTTTATGGCCAAGCTCCTGAAGCCACTGTCCTGAGTTCTCATTCTAAACCCGGCTTCCTGCGTCACCAAAAACCACGTGATCAAAGAAGGAAAGAACTACTTCTCCAATGAGGCCCTGCTTAAAGCAGCCTGACCGCCACTGTTAATTAAGAGCCATATACATTGACTGACGATTCAGTACAGGGTTTTCATGGCCCATACGAGGACACAGTCCCTTCTCCCCACTCAGGGACCGAGTCACCCAACTCTCCACCACACACACTCATCTAATCACGGCTAAGAAGGAATGACAGCAATTGAGCCGGCAGCCAGGAAGCGCCGTGAACCGTGAAATCACTTCATATCAGCGCTTAGGCAGAATGGTACCATCGCCCTGGCAACCGCTGGAGCAGCATCCCACCCAACATGCCGGGTTCTGGCTGGAAATTTAGAGAATTAAGTAAATAAAACAGCGAGGTGGCCTGGAAAGATCCAGGCCTTAAAGCAGGGGGTGGAAACGTTGACCCCGCCAGGGGACAGATGGCACCGGCTTATTTCATGACTGCTGGAGCGAAGCTATTTTTGCATCAAGCACCCTAGAAGAACCGCGCATTCCAATTTTCATCGGAATGTGACTGCGCATTAGTATGAAGATGGCCATCTGCTTACCACCTCATTAAGATTCATACCAGGTGACCCCTTGAATGCACAGCCCTGCTATTAATTTTTCTTTTTTGATTTTAACAGCTTTATTCGTCTATCAAGTGTTCATTAAATGGGTTTGTTTTTGCCCATAATCGGATTAAGATAACTGGCGCGCACAGCTAGCTCCACCACTTAGCAGGTTCGGGCTGCTGAAGGAGGGAAACAACCTTTACAACGCAACTTTTACAACGCACTACCATTACAACAAAACTTTTACAACGCAACATCCATTACAACACATGCATTTACAACGCAACCATTACAACGCATGACACTACAACGCACACCACTACAATGCATGTCATTACAACTCAGTCATTACAACGCATACCATTACAACGCATAACATTACCATCCAACACTTACCCTCCTGTTGCACCCCCTGGAGTTAGAATAGTAATTTTAACCCCTACACTATCCAACACTTACCCTACTGTTGCACCCCCTGGAGTTAGAATAGTAATTTGTACCCCTACACTATCCAACACTTACTGTTACACCCCCTGGAGTTAGAATAGTAAATTTTACCCCTACAATATCCAATACTTACCAAACATGCAATGTAATGTAATGCATTGTAATGGTATGCGTTGTAAAGGTAGTATGCGTTGTAATGGAATGCGTTGTAAATGTAGTTTTTAAAATTTCGTTGTAATGGCATGCCTTGTAATGGAATGCGTTGTAATGGATGTTGCGTTGTAAAAAATGCATTGTTAAGGTATGCGTTGTAAAAGTGTGCGTTGTAACGTCATACATCCACTGAAGGAATGCCCTAATCGGATTGGACAGGCCATACAGGCAAGGTGTGGACGATTGGGGTGCATGTGGGTAGAGGAGAGCAACAGAGGGTTAAAGATTGTCCACAACAGGAAGTTTTGCAACCACTCTATTGAATACTACATATTGCAAGTCACGTGACATGGATTGGCACGAGACTCTACAACTACCTGCAGTTATAACCAATAAAGTTCTTCTATCCAGTCTCGATCGTCCCATAATATATATTCCTATAGGTGGAGCTGAAGCCCGAAAAAAAAACAAGGCAACAGTTCACCACAATCAATCAACAGTGGGAGGAGCTTAACAGCATAAACCCAAACAATGGGAACATCTGAAGCCAAAATAAAGGACTAGGGGAAAAGATAAACATCAAAGACGGACAAGAACCGATGGGAGTGGTTAGAGAGACAGAGCAGGGATGGAGCAAAGTCCCCAAAATGTAGGGAGGACCTAAGGACCAATAATTTTTTGGGATGAGGCCACAGACCAAAACTCGAATGTCAGGGAGGGCTCAACTCGAGTGCTAGAGGCTGAAGACGGACTACAGTGAGAACTGAAGTGGCACTAAAATAATTCAAGCTGGGATACATTGCCGGGTAGTTGATGAGTGAGGCTGATGTGTCCACTGATGGACTGTGGTCTGCTCAAAGATGAAGTTAAGCAGCCAGCGCTAAGTAAACGGAAGCACCAACATGGAGGCAGGCTAGCAATCTATATGCAGTTTCTTTTTAAACCTTTTTTCAGTTATGGATGGGGTGGGGGCGGATTCTGTGTCCACACAATGGGTGTTTCCATGTAACTCTGAGGATAATGTTACTGTTCATCTATATCACAGTGAAGTGTCCTACTAGGTGGCTTTTCTGTATTCAAAATAAACCCCAGGAGGCGCAACATGTTTCGGATTCTTCGAGTGCCCTCTTGAAATAAGGGCAGCTTTGAAAAATAAGTCTGAAATAGTTTCTGCTTTCACCAGTGTTTCTGTGACGTAAACATGAATTTGCAAGAATACTGAAACAAACCATTTTCCTGTCAAAGCAGGATTCGTTTTCCCGCCTTTTCCAGTTTCTTTCAAGAATGCGAGGATTTTGTTTCCTGATGCAAACAATAGACCTTTGTGTCTGTAGGGGGAATGTAAACACTTTCTGGGCAAAACTGTCACTTCTTTCAGTGACGGATTACAAAAATCACCAGCTAAGATGTGACTAGTTAATTACTGCAGTGTGTCTGGTTCTGCCTTGCACCCGCCCTTTATAATACCTTTAAAGTACATTTGGTTTGTTGTTAAAAATACAAGTTATGCAGCAGAATGAATCATATATCAAGAATGACGAACTCCCCCTCCGCGAGAAGGCCCCCAGTGCACAATTTCATAATTCCATGATCTGGGCGTCAGGTTTAACTTACCCGGCATGTTGCAGCCCTCTGCCTGTCCAGGGTTAATGCTTCTAGAACAAGCACGCAATTGGTCTGCGTGTGCGCGCCACAGCGAGACATCAGGTTTGAATTATCGTGCACGCGCCTGGGCATGATAATTCAAACCAGATGGTGCCTGTGCGGGTAACCGCAAGCAATAGGCCGTGGGCGGAGCAAAGGCGGAACATGCACCCGCTTTTGCCCAATTGTGTGCTGTCTTTCTTAGAAAGACGCACGCAAAAGCCAATAGCCTGTGACTAAAAGCTCACCACACGCACGAGCGTGTACGAGCATGTGGTGAGCTTTTCAAAGCCCCTTACAAGAAGTCTCGCCAGAGCAGCGCATGCGCTTCTACAAGCTCGACCTAAAAAACAAGCAGCATCAGTCTAAAAACTTTGGAGTGAACATGAAAAAAAAATTTCCTTGCAATCAATAATCCAGATCTACGTAGAGTAGGTTGAAGGTCAACACTTAATCACATCTCCTTCTCTGTAAACTTCACAAACATTGGTTCATTGTTTGCTCATATGCCCTCTGTTTGAATTCCACACTTGAATTCTTAGAATCCTTATTTAACCCATGAATCTTCAATAATTTAATAAGGGAAAACTGACTGTTTAAGCAGGCTTCTTAGGTTTTTATTCAAGGTGGTCTTTTGAATTCTAAGCAAGTGTGCAATTCAGTTAAAGGATTCCTGCTCATCCTTTGACGTGGATATATTTTACTGAGAAAAAAGATGGAAGCAGAGGTGTCACTCGCCATTGGTTGGGCAATCAGGTTCAGAAGCTGCTTTGTCACCGCCTATCGCTCCATGACTCAAATTTCGAATATGTGCCACATTTCCATTTTACAATCTTAAGCACTGCATCCGACTCAGTTTTCTTACTATATCATTACTTTGGCACAGTTGAGAAACAGTGTTTATAATGATTACTTCAGAGAGGTGATCTCTATCCATATTTTGAATCCTAGGTCTTGTTGGAAAAAGTGCACTGGGGCAACATGTATAATCTAGCACATCTTGAATGAAGGAAAAAAGAATGGTCCAAAGAATAATTATATTGGTGGTAAATAACTCATATAAGACGCATATGTTGAGTGAGGACAGTAACCTTAACAAACTATCATTCAATTTATAAAAATGTTGTTGCAAACTGGGCTTATGGGGACTCAGCAGAAACCTTCCAAACATCGAAATATTATTTCAAAATTATTGGGATTGGATTTATTTCAATTAACATCTCCTGTGAGAATAAGGCCAGCATGGTGGTAGTTACAAAGAAAGGAGCTAAGAAGATCAATGACTTGAGCTGATAAGGCTTTTTTATTCCTGTGGCTTGGATTAATGGATATGTTGACTATTACAAGAGTTGAGACCGCTGATGGGAACTGCAACCCATCTAACTTGACCATTAAAACATCTGAGTTACATTTACATTTGGCTTAATGCTATATTCAGCCCAAGACTTCCACCAGCACAACCTTGCGCATGAGAACAATTATAGTTCAAAATCTTGAACAGCACAACTTGCTCATACGAACAAATGCAGCTCAGAATATCCATCAAGACAATCTGGCTTATGCAAACAAAAGTTCTAGACAAAGTAGTTTGGTGACCTCTAAAACTCAAGAACTTTTCAGCCCATGTTTCTTGGGCACATGGTTTATAAAAACTTCACATAAAATCTAAAGTGTCTGAGTTCTTTAGCACCCTCAGAAACCTTGACATATTTCAAGAGACTATTTATAATTGCAATGTTGTAGTGTACCAATGAAAGATGTTGACCTAGCCAGATCTTCACTATGTGGCTACATTACAACACAGGGCAAGTGCTGAGGCTATCCAGGACCAATTCACTCCTCCCCCTTACACCAGTGGAGTCTTCACTAAAAAAGAGTGCAATAAGGAGCAACTTCAAATTAATTTCCAAATTGTTTATATTTGATCATTCAACTTATCATAAAATTAGTAACCCTTCTACCCAGACTTGTTAGAGTGGTATAATGTAGTTAAGAGCATTTCCTTAAATCCCCCAAAAATAAATATTTTGTTCTGTTCACCAGAGTATTGTAGTTGACAGTGCCATGTGCTTCAGAGAGGTACAAGAAAATCAAAGGACCTTGATGGTCCATATTGAAAGTGATAAAGACTTTATTGTTGTTGGAAAGACTTCTGCACACTCTAGAGAGTGTCCCCCCGTGTTATGTTATGTTACGTTACTTTACGTAAAGTTATGTGTTATTGTTATGATATATTATGTTACATTATGTAGATTTGTAGGTCACACTATCACTTGGGAGAGTATCCTGGCACTGAGCAGGTTTGATTCTAGCAAAACCTAGGGCCTAGTGAAACTCTTCGAAAAGCCAAGTCTTCAGCTTCTTGCAGATTTCAAGAAGTAAGGAAGAGGCTATTGTGTGCAGCAGTAGGTCGTTCACACTTTAGGTGTGATGAATGAGAAGGTTTGACTGCCGGATCAGGTATTCCATATCCACGGGATGTGTGCAAGTAGGACTCTGGATGAGCAGAGGTGACTGAAAGATTTGTGGAAGTAGATGAAATTGATTAAGTATACTGGGCTTACATCTTTTTCCCTGTGCAGTCTCTGCAGTTTTTTTGTTTGTGATCTAGTGAGCACAAAGGACTTCACTCTTAAATGGACCAAGACTACTGAGGGGTGCTCTGAGGGTTGGGGGCAATAGTTTTTGGTGGCCTAAAGAGGTCCTTATATATGTGAGAAATTTAGTAGGTATTATTTGACTTAATCAAAAAGTGGAAGAGAGCATATTTTTGTAGAATAGCGTATAAAAAGCAAGTTTATTCTATTTATAAACATATACTTTGAAAGTTTTTAAACATATATTTCAGGTGCTCACATTGGTGACAAGGTGCATAGGGTGACTAAGTAAATGAGAAAAACTATATACAAATGTCACACAAACAAGGATATATTCCACATAAATATATACAATGGGGCAAGGAATTTCCTTGAAAGGGTCGACGGCGTTTCGATCTACTTTTGACCTCGTCCCGACAGGAGTTAATCACCGCGTCCGCGGGTCCGATGGCGTCTTAGACGCCGGAGCAGCGAGGCAGAGCCATCGGACCCGCGGACGCGGTGATTAACTCCTGTCGGGACGAGGTCAAAAGTAATTGAATAAAAGAAATAGATCGTCAACACCTGGCTCGCATAATTAATGAAATCTGATTATCGGAATCTGGATTGTGGCCGCCTTTAATACCCAATACCTAGAAAATTAATTGAACACCACTGTTAGAAAACACTAAATATCAAATTTTATAACTGGCGATCAAACTAATCCTTTGCCTAATTGGATGGAAGATTTTTTCCATCAACCAGAGAAAGCTCACCATGTCCTGATGATGATCTAAATTAAAATAGATCGAAACGACGTCGACCCTTTTAAGGAAATTCCTTGCCCCATTGTATATATTTATGTGGAATATATCCTTGTTTGTGTGACATTTGTATATAGTTTTTTTCATTGTAAATTTTCACTTAGTCACCCTATGCACCTTGTCACCAATGTGAGCACCTGAAATATATGTTTAGAAACATTCAAAGTATATGTTTATAAATAGAATAAAGTTGCTTTTTATACGCTATCCTACAAAAATATGCTCTCTTCCACTTTTTGATTAAGTCAAATAATACCTACTAAATTTCTCACATATATAAGGACCTCTTTAGGCCACCGAAAACCATTGTTCTTCCTCAAAAAATGACTTTAACCCCTGGTTTTACTATTGGGTACCCTTGTTTTCTTAAACTACTGAGGGTTAGGGGGGCACCCAAAATGCACGCCTCTTTAAAAGAGTGATTGCTGTCCTCTCTCATCAGGCATTTTGTAACTGACACTGGTTGCAGCACAATCAAAAGTTTATTAACATTCCTTTTTAAGTGTCTCCTTTAAGTGTCTCCTTTAAGTGGAAATGCATATCCCTCCCTCCACCATGTTAATGGTTCTGCCAGTCTCCCTTAACCAACTCTTTCACTTTCGTATGATTGAGATATGTACGCTTTGTGTACATCTCAGGTTGAGCCTGGGACCTGAATGATTGGCTATTAAAATGTATAAGGGAATCCAATGTTACTTATCTGCATGTGTATGGTGGGAAGGCGTTAGGGGGAAGGCATTGTGCCAGACAAATCAGGTGTCTGCCGACCAAGTACCCCATCTTTTAAATTCAGCCACACTGTGGCATGCTACAGGGCAGGGTAATAATGAGAGAATGGTGAAAGCCTCCAACTTGAGAAGCTTGATACTTTGCACCTGCCAGAACACTGTCTCCTTTTCCTGCCTGATCTGTGTCTTCATATGATGTGGCTGACTGTTTGGGCTCAATAAACATTGATAGCTTGGTTTGTGGAAACCATCCAAGTAGAAGCTGCTCTTGTCCATGGACTGTAACATGAGCTGATCATACTTCTTTAAGTCGGATGGTAATTCCGCGTTTACGCAGAGCCCACTTGGGAGGCCAGTCTCTCTCTGTTAAAACAGCAGCGGCTTGGACTTCGCTCCCCGTGGATCTTCAGCTCACTCAAGACTTCCAACTCTTCAAAAAATGCTTAAAGATGCATCTGTTCAGTCAGATCCTCCAATTGGTTTCCATCTGCTCCGCCCCAGTACACTCCCGCGCCAGGACACTCCAGAGTATTAGTGCGCGATTAAAGTTCTCTATAACATAACATTGTATTGTAATTGTAATGGCATTTATATAGCGCTTACTACCCCTGATGACGCATCAAAGCACTTTACGCCGGACAGCACCCTGCTCCAGGACCCAAGGTTGATGGTTAGTTCAGTGTTATTGGTTAATGTATGTTATTTATTGGGATTAGTCTTGCACACTCAAACCAAACCATTCCAAGCAGTCATTTGGGTTTTTTATGGTGGACTAAAGTATAAGTGGTCGGTCAGAATCATTATTCGGAGGGGTGAACTAAAACACATGGTTGGTGGGATTAATACAGGAGTCAGTGGAGATTAGATATTGTTAGTTTGCATAGTTATAACTTTCAGCAGAGGGAGGTGAGATCGTGATCTTGTAAATGAGCCTTGGGAAATTTGCAGAAATAAAGAAAATTCGATGGTGGATGTGTCAAAGTAGGTGTGTACTCAGACAGAGGAGGCATGTAGGAGATGGAAGGTAAGGAGTGGGACATTTGAAAGAGAAGAAAAAAGGAGAGGTGATAAGACAAAGTTTTAATTAAAGGACAGTTTTTTAATGCCAGATTTAAGGAACATAGTGAATATTTGAGACAGCATGCAGTTTGAAGATGCAAAATATAGAAATAATATTCACTTGTTAAGAGTGTGCTATATTGGATATTTCTTTAGATACTAGAAACAGGTAAACCATCTCTCCATTGCTAGACTACTGCAAGACCACCGCAGTATCCCAATGTTTGATTGGAAGAGCCCCAGAATGTGCACTATGCAAAAGTGCCAATTTGTCAGCTTTGATGATAGATAATGACCAGTTCAACTAATCCAGAATCCTTTGTCACCAAGGATGGAGCAGCTTACCGGGGAAAGAAGACCGAACTCCAGGGACATAGCCTATATAACTTATGTCCTTTTCAAGATTAGGACTAAGCCTGCGTTAGAATCCATGGTAGAAGTTCTTCCGGATTGGCTTGCAAGGCAAAGAACTGGGCCTCCTCTGAGAAAGATCGCTAGACTGACCCCCTACATAAATGAGCAGGCCCAGAGAAAGAAGTCCAACAGCCAACCTGCCTGTTAGGGGCAGCATGAACCTTTGCAAAGATTGTGCCACTAGAGGACTTGAGTTTGCCATTTGTTGCGCAAGATCAGAAGCGTATAATATTTGTCTGAGTTGTTGCCTACACTGGTTGGTCAGCCTGAGTCAAACCTGGCACGCCGATGTTGCCGTAAAATTATTCCCCAGTTTTCTGTAGAAATCTCAAAGACCCTCTCAGTACTATCTTCTGTATTGAAGAAGTTGGAACGGTAGCCAAGCATTTCTCAAGATATCAGCCTTTGAACTACTGGTCTCATAGCAGAAGCTGATCTCAATCACTGGTGTTGATTACCTTGGATTTGTAGGCACTCCTGGTGCTATGATAATCCAGCCTCATTCAGCCGTTTATAAATTACAAGGCTCTTCAAATACTTGGTGCCTTTATGGGGATTTTCCCCTAGAACCACCTTTAGGGTAAGCCTATTGCTATTCAACAATAAAACCCTGTAGGTAACAAAACAGTAGTAAATGTACTCTAGCCTAGCATGGGAGAAAGTCAAACACTGCAGGTACAGCAACACACTCTCTTAGATAATAATGGAGGAAGGAATTTAAAATAGCAAACCATGGAAATGAATGTGAAATAAGCAAAACGTATTTGACTTTCCAAAATGTATGTATAAATTTTGGCTCATGTTAAAATTACATCTGATAAATGGATAATTATTTTATTATTCTATAATGTAATAATAAACTTAGTTAAAAAAAATTGGCTTTTGCATTTTTGATAAAACATTGAAAGTAATTTCAATTAAATCAACCACATTTTTAACAAAAATGTAAATGTTACTGTGGATGAGATTTTTTAAATAATTCTTTTACAAGTATTATTTATACATTAAATAAATATATTTCAATTAATTATTTAATGCACATTTCATTTAGTTGGCACTTATTCTGTAATTTTTGTTGTTGTATGTCAGTCAGTCAAAATATTTGTTTATGTAGAGCTTAGTCTATTACACAAAGCAAGAAATAAAATATCATTAAATACTTTCTAAAACGATAAACATTTCCTGTCTCTACTATTTATTAACAGCAGTAACACCTATATCCAATACACAAGTGATATCCAAGGTCTAAATCCTGAAAAGTAACTTCTTCATCGCGTTTTTTAATTCAGTATTTAAATAAAAACAAGTTAAAAACATTTCTTCTTAAATACTTAACAACTAAACTGCAGAGCAAAACATGTACAATGTTATATTTAAAAGGTAAGTGGGGAAAGCACGTCCCTTTATTTTCCCATGTAGCAGAAACTATCTCTGGGTATATGGAGAAAGGTTTATGGCCTATGTGACATTCTGGAACCAATAATCTCATTTTCTTACTTGGTATGGCATCTAAATAGGGGTACTTTGACTGGTTCAACCAAGCATTCTTTAAGCATTCCACTGCCATTTTGTCAATCAGATATCTTGTATCACTTCTTCTTGATTCTAGATCTATTTTGAACCACAGTTGTTTCTCAACCAGCTCCTTGCTAAATCTGGCGTAGAAAACTGTATATCCAAGTATATACCCAACAGGTTCTAATTCCTCCTTGCCTTTTTTGCCCAGACCCTTTCACTCTTAACAATTTCTTCCTGACAAGTATTAGCTAGTTTAGAGTATTGCACATTTCCAAATCTTAACTGATGAGAAGTGTGGGGTACCCTACCAAATGGGTCCAGAGAGTTACGTTTTTCTCTATTCTTATTGTATTGCCTGAATCACAGAGAAACCTAGCAGTCTTAATATATTTTTAAACATCCTCCCTCTATTACATGCCATTTTAGTTGGAATCCAGACATATCTATACATAGGATTGGTGCACCATATATAGGATCTTGGGCTGTATCTTTAATGAGAATTGTGTCTGAAATGGTCTCGTAGAGAAGCCCCAAAATCTCTGATGAACTTCTTCAAACCAAATAAAGTTGTTGCGGCTCTTGTCTTTACGGCTTAAATATATTTGGTTCAATTCAAACTCTTGTGGAATTACACACCTAGGTACATACAGGAATCCACTTCTCCCGTTTACTAAGTCCCATAAACTGCCAAAAATTCACTCTTTTCTTACCAAAGGCCATCATCTTGGTCTTATCCATATTACTTATCATTCTTTCGTTGCCACAATACCAAAAAATGGTCAGTTGTCTTTAAGGGCCAATCTGAGTTGTATCCATGATAACTAAATCATCCGTATATGGCAGGCAGGATATAAAGAACCCTCCACTATCTTTCAGGGACAAGAGGCCATATTATCGAAGGCTGAGGAAGATCGGCAGAAATGTGCATGCAAAATCAAGGCTAATGCACAGCCCTGTCTCAATCCGCTTTTAATTTGTTGTCCAATACTACTGTTGCAAAACTATTTCTGTGTTGTTTCCTCAGAATTGAGAGCAACATGGCAGAGATTTCCAGCGCACAACATTTTACGCTTTATTGGGTGCTACTCAGAAGTCGACAAATTACCTCTTTGCTCTATTGAATTCCGAGTTAATGATCAAAGTCTGAACCAATGGTCAAGAGTAAAATGCCCTTCTCCAAAGTCTCCTTGCTGTTTTGGGATTACATTATTTTCCTCATAACACTCCCTCAGCCTCCAAAGCAATATTTTAGCAAAGACCTTTGCTTCCACATCAAAGACACTTAGAAGTCCATCAAAGACACTTAGGGGTCTATTAGGGTAGCAGTCGGAAAATCAGCCCACCCGCCATGGTAGCGGGAAAAGACAGCCCGCAAGGACAACGGCATAACTGCTGGTCCGATTAGTATGCTCCGCAGTCGAAAGCCGACCACGGCGGTACGATAGCAGGCATTAACAATGCGGCGGTTGCTGCAGCCAGCAGCGCCGCCGCGATGAGAAAAGGATCATGTCATGCATATCACTACACTGCGTGGCAGGCACCGCACAGTGCCTACCACCTCGTACAGGGACATGTGGGGGGTACCATGGGTTTCCCCCCAGTGCACCCACACCCCCCCCCAACACATTGGGGGCCCGCAATGGACCCCCAGAGACATTCTCCACATGCCTTTCCATGGCGGTCCCACCGCCATTGAAATGCTGGCTATCGCCAGCCTCATGATCATGCCGGTGGAGCCTGGCCCTGCATTGGCATCATTGCAATGGTCTAGTCCAACTACCGGCGGAAAAGTGGCGGGTGGTAAATCTCACCGCCATGGTCGTCACCGCCATGCTAATAAGACCGGCAGTTTTCCGGGTTGCAATCACGGACGAATGTCCGCCGCCGGTCCGGCAGTTGCCTCCGCCGGCCCGGCCATCCGTCCGCCATCCTAATAGACCCCCTAGGGTCCGATTCGGCTGAATCGGAAAGGTTTTTAACCGACGAGTATGATACAAGCTAGGCATTAGAAATATCCCAGTCCAAGCTTACGGAGCACAATAGTACGTCTCTACGGGCCGCGTTTGCGAATGGCCAATTACAATGCTGAGTTCAGGCAGCCTTTCTGAATTGTGCCGTCCGACTCGAATCTGCTGTCGGAATCAGACTTTTGGGGCCCATAGCAGGCCCTCCCCGAACCCGGAGCTTTCCCAATTGGGCCTTTGGGGGTACCCATGTGTCCCTCCTTACCAGATATGCACAGTGTGGCAGGCACCAGGGGGTGCCCGCCACATGGTGCCCAATTTTCACCTGCCACCACTTTCTTCAGAGGGAGCCTATGCATTCGGTCTGAACAAAGGCTCTCATTGAAGTCAATGGGAGCCCAACCAAATCGTGTTTGAAAGCATCCAGATCCATTTTACTCAGCCGGTTGGACTCTCCTGATCCAATTCGGTCAGAAACCATTCCCAAAAAAATTTGGTTGGAAAGATTTCCTAACCGCATCAGAATCAGGCCCTAAGAAGACAAAATATTTTTATAAGCAGTAGGATCACTTTTATAAGAAATCGGTTTTATTATTACCGCAATTGTCGCGCAGGAATATTACCACAAGTGTCAGGCAGGACTATCAGGGTCTGCTGCTCTTGTTAGTTATATTGTATTTTTGACCCCAATAAAGGTATATATATATATATATATATATATATATATATATATATATATATATATATATATATATATTCACTGAAAAAACCATGGGTTATAGACCATATATAGTTAGGGATTAGCATTTACAAAACCTTAATTTACTCGCACAAAACCATTGAAATTCGCATATATAGTTAGTTGCACTAACTATATATCGCGCACCCGCAATCCACTGCTGATAATGTCACATATTACATCATTCATGACATGGTCAGTGACATCACTGATGACATCACTGATGACATCATCCAGTGACTGTATGTTTCTGTAAAGTTAAAATATGTCTTACATATTGAAGAATGAGTGGATGTATAAGTGTCTGGATGAAGGATTTAGTAGGTGCATGACTGACTGTATGAGTGAGTGATTAAATGTGTCTCACTGAGTGCATAGGTTAGTGACTAAACTGTCTTAATTTGTGCATCATTATGTCTGTTGTTCTGTAAACTGCTGCATGTGTTGATCAAAAAGGGGGTGGTGATGAACAGAGTGTCTGAGTTAAACAGACCACTCTTACCCAGTCCAAAGATCAGGGCTTGATCCATCACCGTTATTTATCTCACTGCCCCATCACAGCTCAGAACCTGGCTATATGCAAATCAGTCTGTCCCTGGCCCAGTGCATCATGGGAACAGGGCAGACTAAACTACCAAGCCAATTCTTCACCAGAAAGGAGACAAGCTACCGGGGACCGGTTTCTGGCATTTCAGCCTTCTTCGGCCCGGCTTGCTTGAATCCTGATGGAGCAGTGAGAAAGGGACTCATGTCTGAGTATACCCTGCCACACCTATAGTGTAGCCCCGGGAGCTTGTTTCCTTCCCAGTGTAAGAATTGGCTTCTGTAGTTTGGTTTGTCCTGTTCCCATCATGCACTGGGACAGGAACAGACTAATTTGCATACAGCCAGGTTCTGAAACTGGGATGGTGCAGTGAGCTAAAAAACGGTGTTGGATCTAGCCCTGATCTTTTGACTGGGTGAGAGCTTTCTGCTTAATTCAGAGACTCTGTCCCTCACCACCCCTTTTTGTAAATATGCATGTGTTGATCAGTAGCTATATGATTAACTATATGGGTTATTGATTGGTTGCCCAAGTATTTGTATGGGAGAGTGAGTGTGTGTGTGTGGGTGGCTGGGAGGTGTGTGACTCTGTGCATAGATGTGTGAGCAGTTGATTCACTAGATGTATGGGTTCAAAAGTGCATGTGGAACAGCTGTATGGGTGGTTGACTGTGTGCATAAGTGTATTGGTGAGTGAATGGATATCTCAGTGCTACATGTCAAAGTAAGTATATATGTAAAACACAGTACATGTGAGATTGACATATATAAATAACTGTGCATAAGAGCCAGTGAATGTGTGAGTGGCTGTATGGATCATTGTAAACTTGTATCAGTGATTGTATAAGAGAGTAAATATGTGTTACAATATGTTTGAATAAGTAAGGTGTGTATAAGTGTATAGTTTAGGAAATGGAGGTGTGATTGATTCTTTGCATGACTGACTAGGTGTATGAGTAACTCCATGGGTGAGTGTGTGTTTACACTGAGTGTATCTAAGGTTATATTAGAGTCTGAAGAGGTTCATCGTATTATCACATGAATGATGTCATCAGTGATGTTGTCAGTGATGTCATTTGAGTTGTCATCAGTGATGTCATCAGTGATGTCACTGACCATGTCATGAATGATGTAATATGTGACATCATCAGCAGTGGATTGCGGGTGCGCGATATATAGTTAGTGCAACTAACTATATATGCAAATTTCAATGGTTTTGTGCGAGTAAATTAAGGTTTTGTAAATGCTAATCCCTAACTATATATGGTCTATAACCCATGGTTTTTTCAGTGAATTTTCAAGGTTTTGTAAATGCTAATTCCTAACTATATATGGTCTATAACCTATGGTTTTTTCAGTGAATTTCAATGGTTTTTTAATAGCAAATATCAAAAGCTGTAAAATGTATTCTTATTCTAATTCAAAAATATATTTTATATTTTTGTAATATTATCTTTATATTTATTTGTTAGCTTAATACCGCAAACCGGTAAACGTTCCATTAGCGCAACCACCGCATTAGAAAACGATATCGTGAGGCGTCGCGTAAGCGCGACGTATTGCGATACTGCGTAATACGTCTTATGACGCGCCGCGTTAGCGCACCCGGAAGCGTTCTGGAACGCAAACCAAGGCGCGAAGCGCAGCTACTCGGAAGCGATCCGAGTCGCGTTACGGGACGCGTAACGTAAGCATAACAGGTCATGTGACTTGACAATAACACTTTTTATTGGTTGATTTCATTTTTTATTTCTGAATGATGTAAAGCTAGGTCATGTGACCTAAAAATTACACTTTTCATTGGTTTAGAACATTTTTTTTTTCCAAAATGATGAAAGCCCCCTCCTATTTTTCTCACTCTGACTTTCAACTTTGTGAGAGGAAGAACTATTTTTATTATTGGAAGATGGCTTCAATTGTAGCTGCAGCTGGTGGACCCCCACCACCACCACAACCTCCTAGGAAGGATTGACCACCTCCCCAGTTTATTCCCAACCCTGAAGAAGAGGAGGAAGAAGAAGAACAAGATGTACATCAAATAAAATTTTTCCCTGAAGAGCCCCGGAAATCACACCGCAAGGCCAATTTTATTTGGCAGTTTTTTTCATTTCCTGCAGGCCAAAAAAAGGTGAATGCACGTTATGTTACATGCCTGATATGTAAAGAACCTCTGTCTCGAGGCACGGATAAAAATTATAAATTTGGAAATTAAACAATGCATCGCCACATGCAAAGGTGGCATCCTATAAATTATAGTATGGCGGAGGTGCGTAACCTAAGTGAAAATCCACCAACTCTTGTGGCCACCACCTCATCCCATGAAAGTCTTTCGGGACCAGAGGCGAGGGAGATGGTCCCCGCTATTCAAACAAATTTTCAACATATCAAGCTGGTCTGCATTTATTGTGGGGGTTTGCTTTGTTATGGCGAAATGAGCTTTCCATTAATGAACAGAGCATTTGAAAATCACAAGTGCTCAAAACGCCCCAGAAAGTGATTTTTTTTTGTTGCTCCTGTTGAGCCGTTTCTAATGCCTGTTTTTCGTTCTTTCCCCTGAAAAAAAAACCCAAAAAATATAAAACCGTTCAAAAAATACAAAAAAAGTATAAAAAGTGTTCAGAAAAATAATTAAAAAAATAAAAAACAACAAAAATAATAAAAAAAAGTTCTTTTAAGAACTACCTTCCCTTTAGGAAAAATTGCTAGAATTCTAGAAGTCAATCATTCTTGTTTCCTTATAGTACGCTCCCCGGACCACTTTCCGGTGCGCGTACCTTTTAAAGCCTCCACATCAAACCTAGGGGGTCAGGGAGGATCTACTATGCCCCCTTATGGTCATTTTCCTCTTCGTTTTGGCCTCCTCTTGTCTCTCGAGCCTACCGAGAGACAAGATGGCGGCCGCTCCGGACTGTTTTGAATGTTGACAGACACCGGAGAGCCAATCAGCTTCGCTTCGCAAAGCTCCGTTACGCGAAAAGTAGGCGAACTGGTGCGCTACCCGGGACGCTGTCACAGATATATCTGTTTTTTTAAATGTTAATTTCTCAAAATCCACTGGAGCACATATATTGAGACCCAGCAAAGGCACATCGGGCTAACAGTCCCTACAATTTTGCCAAGTTTCATGCAAATCCATTCAGCCGTTCGAGCTAAAAGTGAGGCCAAACGCCCTATGGAAAAATGAATGGGAAAAACGCGTTTGGGACCCCCCTTTTTTCTCGGCCCCCCCTTGACAAAACCCCCCCAAATTTTTAGGGGCTGCTCTGAAACAAAATGTGCCATTTTCCTGAAAATTTCAGCCGATTCCGTCCACAAACGCCAAAGTTATTAGACATAGAATTTTCAAAAGTCCCATAGAGAAAAAATCCTAACTATATATACCTACTGGCGACCGCCAGTAGGTATTATATATATATATATATATATATATATATATATATATATATATATATTCAATGAAAAAACCATTGGTTTTAGGCCATATATAGTTAGGGATTTGCATTTACAAAACCTTATTTTACTCGCATAAAACCATTGAAATTCCATATATAGTTATAAGCGCTAACTATATATCGCGCACCCGCAATCCACTGCTGATGATGTCACATATTATATCATTCATGACATGGTTAGTGACATCACTGATGACATCACTGATTCATTGAATTTTCAAGGTTTTGTAAATGCAAATTCCTAACTATATATCCACTATAACCTATGGTTTTTTCTGTGAATTTCATTGGTTTTTTAATAGCAAATATGAAAAGCTTTAAAATGTCAAGTACGTGATAGATAAAAACATTTTCGTATTTATGCACGCTGATGTGCTTTGAACGCTGCACCCCCCCCCCTCCCCTCTTTTGTCTTAGTAGTACTCTCTCTTTGCAGATACTGAAGGGTAGTTAACGCAGGCCTTTACCCCCGTTGTAATCCGTCGTGCCTGCTTGTCTCTCCATTTGATTGATTGTTGTCCAAGCATTTACTGTTTTAGAATTGGTTCTCTTTGGATCATTCTCTATTTACAAACAAGCACAAAGTCGCAATACTCTGTTTAGTCTTTGCAGATAGTGAAAAATCGTGTAAAAAAATAAAAGTAATCGAGCAAAATCAGTAGGCCACTAATTGGATCTCTTTTTGACCTCGCTAAAATAGAAATATTAGGAACAACCCTTCATGAGAAATACGAAAATAGTGAGATGAACTGAGCTCCACACCATGAGGGCTGCAAGACAACTCGGCTCCATCACCCATCCCGCACAAAATAACGACAAACCCTATGCAAATATTAAAAATATAGACAACACACCAGCAAAGAAACAGGGTAAAACATTTTATTAAAAAACTATTTACATAACGTTGGTTTATAAGATGATGTCAGTAGTGGACCGATGTGTGAATAGGTCGAAAGCAGCACAAGGCTCCAAGATCCGGATGGCAAGCTCCTGGATGTTGGGTGCCATAGTTCAGAGTTCTGAGTTTGAGCCTTTTTCAATGCCTGTGCTTTGTTGAATCAAAATGGCGGCTTGACACAAAGCTGACTCAAGCGTTGCTACTGATGCTATGCAGACCAAAACTGGTTTTCAGTTTGTACATTTTTCTAGATTTTTCAATCCAAGTTTGGTTGACTTTGTAGAACGATGGCTTCAAATTTTCAACATACGGTGTGGTGGCGCTGACTGGGAGGGGCCGCTTCGCTCCTGCCCCCTCCCCAAGTAAGATTTTCATACGTGAAAGTACGTTAATGGTTTTGGTCCCTGAGTTGCTTCGATGTCACTGCCATTCTCAAATGGCATAAGTTCTGGATGTTGGGTGCCATAGTTAAGAGTTCTGAGCAGCGCTTGTAACACTGTCTGAAGCTTATTTCCACCTACTGCAGCTTCACTATTCTCAAAGTAAGTGAGTGTCGTTTATGGACCTGACTGCATTAGAAAACAATGTGATATGTTACCTTCCTAAACAGCTTGACGGAGGCCCCTGAGGGGCGGTGTGATGGCCATGGACTCGGAGAAGACGCTTGGCTCCGACACCCTCCCCAAGTCTTATAGCACTGGTGTAGCCTGAGATCGCCCCCGACATAGGCGGCCGGCTCCCGGGGTCCGGCGGAACTTTTTGCCTTTTGATGACTCTTCAATTCTGAACCTTGTCCCATCCAGCTGAGTTGCGCCCACTCTTGCGGCTACAGCGTCTTGCCCACCATCCAGCTGAATTGCGCCCACTCTTGCGGTGCAGCGATAGGCGGCTGCCACAGGACTCTCAAAATGGCGGCTGGCTCTTCGGTTTTGGGCCTGGTCCACTAAAATGGCCCTGGGACACCTTTGAACTCGGACGCTTCCCTGATAGGGCTTGGGTTCCATTCTCGAAAAGCGTCCCCTCAGCCGTGAAGATTCTACAAAAGTCTTGGGGGCCTCCGACTCCCGCAGGCTTCTGGTGGAGAGCGGCTGCCATGATTGCTCGTGGAATGACCACGACGGAGCTACGAGATGGTAGTGGTCTCATGCTGACGCCAGCTTTAGTCTGAAACATCCAGAAACACTGTAGACTACCAATTCGATCAGTTCCGGTAGCGCCCCAACATGACCCGGAAGAGAAGAACTTGCCCTCCCCTCTTTGACTGATGGTTCTTGTTGCCTGTCCCCTCTGTTGTCATTTAACAGAACTTTTTGGACTGCTGAAAGGGGTTGTGTTCCGAACGCTGGTTGGTGGAGACATTTTGACTATATTCTTGACCTACGTTGTCGCGTAATGCGTTATATGACACGCCGCGTTACCGCACCCGGAAGTGATCCGAGGCGCGGCGCGCAGCGCGTAACGTAAGCATAACAGGTCATGTGACTTGTTAATAAAACTTTTCATTGGTTCATTTTACTTTTGTTAATTTAATGATGAAAAGCTTGGTCATATGACCTAAAAATTACGCTTTTTATTGTTTTCGAACAATATTTTTTTTTCAAACATATGTTATAATATTCCAGGCTAATGTACTTTCCCGGAAAATTTACAACTGTCTTGTAAGTAAAATATATTCCTTTTTCGAGAAAAAGGGCATTTCTTCCTTCCATGACGGAGCCGTTGAGTAAAAGAGATTCGGCCTGCTGTCTTAGTCGCCGATACGCCTGATTATCAGATTCTTATCGATCACTTTATATTGCAGACATGAAAAACACAACTGCCCTTAAGCATTTATCTTTACTGCGTTCCTACATATTATACCTTTTATCCGTCATGTAATTGGACTGCTTTATTTCACTTGCCTTTACTGATTCGAAAACAGTGACTAAAAGTAAAAACTTTACCAATGTAAATACTACTACCGTGTTTTGTTTTAAAAACCTTTATTGTGAAAATGTCAGTATACAAATACGGGCCTATAACCACGTGGGCCGGCCACGGAGCAAACTGAAATCGTATATGATGAGGAGACATTTACACTGTAGAAGAACGTAACGAGCGGGCCATTAGGTTGCAAGAACAAAGGTGTCTAACAGTTGCGGAATCGGTGGACGTACATTTTGTAATTAAAATACGACAGGGCCACTTACAATAACATTTTCTAGATATACATTTGCGGGCAAGGAGTTACGAGTCCCATTTATACCGGCGCCATTTTGGGCGAGGCCGGGCAGGTCCAAGATATAGTCAAAATGTCTCCACCAACCATCGGCCAGACCAGAACCCCTTTCGGCCCTTTATGCTACAAGATGGTGTCTTCCATTCAGAAAATATTGTTGGCAGCATTTTGAAAGGAAACAGAAACAGCCGTTCTCCTAGTGAGTTTCACATTGTTACATTTAGGAAGAATGTTGAAGAGTAGTATGTGGAAAATCTGAAGCCATTTTTCTACAAACTCTCAATCAGACTTGGATGGAAAAAAAAAACCTGAAGAATGTACAAACTGAAAACCAATTTTTGTCTGTATAGCATCAACAGTAACGCTTGAGTCAGCTTTGTGTCAAGCTGCCATTTTCATTCAATCAATAGCGTCCCCCTGCACACATTCAGGGACCTGGTCGTGTCTTCAGATGAAACGGATTGTAGGAAAAGAAGCAGAAAGGAAAAGGAAAAAAGTTCCGCCGGACCTCGGGAGCCGGCCGCCTATGTCATGTGCCACCTTTGGCCACACCAGGGCAATAGTGAAGCTGCAGCAGGTGCAAATAAGCTTCAGACAGTCTTACAAGCACTGCTCAGAACTCTCAACTGAGGCACTCAACATCCAGGACTTGCCATTCGGATCTTGGCGCCTTGTGCTGGTTCCGCCCTATTCACACATCGGTCCACTACTGACATCACCTCATAAGCCAACGGGGCACCCCACGCCGACTTTCTGCGCAGCATTGTAGGATGGCCACACCAGTGCGGCAACTTGCTGGACACAACATCGGGGCCATCTAGATCTCGGCGCGTTCGACTCACTGTACCGCAAGAGTGACCGCAACTCAGCTGGACACGCCATCTTTCGGCGCAGCATTGTAGGATGGCCACACCAGTGCAGCAATTTGCTGGACACCACCTCGGTGCCATCCGGATCTCGGCGCGTTCGAGTCACTGTACCGCAACAGTGACCGCAACTCAGCTGGACACGCCGTCTTTCGGCGCAGCATTGTAGGATGGCCACACCAGTGCGGAAATTTGCTGGACACCACCTCGGTGCCATCCGGATCTCGGCGCGTTCGAGTCACTGTACCGCAACAGTGACCGCAACTCAGCTGGACACGCCGTCTTTCGGCGCAGCATTGTAGGATGGCCACACCAGTGCGGCATTTTGCTGGACACCACCTCGGTGCCATCCGGATCTCGGCGCGTTCGAGTCACTGTACCGCAAGAGCGGGAGAAACTCAGCTAGACACGCCGTCTTTCGGCGCAGCATTGTAGGATGGCCACACCAGTGCGGCAATTTGCTGGACACCACCTCGGTGCCATCCGAATCTCGGCGCGTTGTGCTGCCTTCGGCCTATTCGCACATCGGTCCGCTACTGACGCCGCCTCACGTGCCAACGGATTTTCTACGCTTTTTGTAGCCCTATGCCGCATAACAGGTCATGTGACTTGTTTATAAAACTTTTCATTGGTTCATTTTACTTTTGGTTTCCTAAAGATGGAAGGCTTGGTCATATGACCTAAAAATAACACTTTTCATTGGTTTAGAACATTTTTTTTTCCCAAACGATGAAAGCCCCACCTTGTTTCTGGATCATTCAGACTGAAGCTGGCGTCAGCATGAGAGCACCACCATCTCGTGGCTCCGTCGTGGTCATTCCGCGAGCAATCATGGCAGCCGCTCCCCACCGGAAGCCTGCGGGAGTCGGGGGCCCCCAAGACTTTTGTAGAATCTTCACGGCTGAGGGGACGCTTTTCGAGAATGGAGCCCAAGCCCTAGCAGGCAAGCGTCCGAGTTCCAAGGTGTCCCAGGGCCATTTCAGTGGACCAGGCCCAAAACCGAGGAGCCGTCCGCCATTTTAAGAGCCATGTGGCAGCCGCCTATCGCTGCACTGCAAGAGTGGGAGCAACTCAACAACATGGTGAGCGAGACGCTGTAGCCGCAAGAGCGGGCGCAACTCAGCTAGATGGCCGCCACCTGGGGAGGCCCGTTCACGCCGCCTCCCCCCCCCCCCCCCCCCCCGCCGGGGCGCCGCGCGCCAATTTTCGGAGCAGCATTGTAGGATACCAAAACCAGTGCGGCAGTTTACTGGACATCACCTGGGTGCCTGTCGTACATGTTGTGTCAGCCATGGGACACTGGACACAGTCCCATCAACATCTCAACGCGTTCTGCTGCCTTGGGACTATTCGCACAACAGACCGCTACTGACGAGGCCTCCCCCCGCACCACCCGGGACGCCCCACGCTGTTTTTCTGTGCTGCATTGTAGGATTCCAAAACCAGTGCGGCACCCAGGCGACATCACCTGGGTGCCGTCCAGAACTCTGCACGTTGTGCTGCCTTGGGACTATTCGCACAAAAGACAGCTTCTAACCATTGTTGCTTTTTGAGTTGAAAAATGTTTAAATGTTTTTAGTTTTTGTTCCGTTCATTATAGTTAAAAGTTAATAAAGTTTTATAATCTTACTTTGTTGGAGTGTTATCTATTTTTTTAAAAACGGGTGAATAGGGCCTTGAATCGGGTTATTGTCATGTGTGGGCTTTGGAAGTGTGCTGCTGCAGGATCGGACATTTCAAACTCAAATGCACGTTCTTTTTCTTACCTTTCCGAAGCATGGAGCGCAATAGCAGGCAGAGAAAGGGTGATGCACGTGTTGAACACTACCTGACCTGGCAAGTTGCTGGCAGTGCCCCCCCGCCCGCTCCTGAAAGAGGGCACACACACACCGCCGCCCCGAGTACTTCACAAATCTTTAAAAGACCATGCGCTTGTTCATGAGGCTTAAATGGTTTATCACCTCTTCTAGAACCCCTGCATCGACCCTCTGACGTTTCCTGGAAAAATTACCATGTAACACAATACCAAGCCCTGTCAGCTGAAACCCCCAAGGAATCGTGGGGCATATTATCAAGGGGGTTTATCTCCGCTTTTTTGGCTTTAAAAGCCATGAAAGCGGAGATAAAATTATCTCCCTATTACCAAGCTGTCGCTAACACCAGTTAGTGACAGCTAAAAGGAGATAGCGACCATCTTGGGCCCCGCTTTGCATGTCAGTGATACTTATCACTAATAACATGCAAAGTGGCGTGCCAAGATGTTAGCGACTGGAAACAGTCCCTAACATCACTTTCTCCTATTACCAACTTTTGGAGATATTCGCGCTAAGCGCGAATATCTCCAAAATCTAACACCTGCCCTGAGCAGTTCTTAGCCATGTTATCCAATGGGAGGTGGATAACATGGCTAAGAGCATTTGCTCGATAATACATGAATATCGCTGACTTTTCTGCGATAATAGCAAGGTTTATCTGCGATAAAAATCGCCGATGTGCGGCGATAATTTTTGTCTCTAAACAAGTTAGAGACAAAAATTATCGCTAGTTGTTCGTAATATGCCCCCGGGTTTTTGCTTGCAGAAATCGGGAGGCGGGAGACTAGCACTGAAATCAGTAGTCACACGCCTGAATCGGGAGGGTTGGCATGTCTGAATTCTCTACAGCTGGGGCCATAAACTACATCCGCAGGGGTAGGTGATAGCCTGGGACCAGCCTGGCATCTAAAATGGCTGGCGTGCACGACAAAATTGTGGCATTGGAAAAAAGGCAAGATGGCGCAGCCGCTGGAAGAGATGTATCAACATATATCAGCCTCCTCAGCCACCCTCAGGAAACATAGGGGATTAGGATACGTCTCCCGCACCCCCTTATACCTAGTAATTTAATTAACGAAGCACAAAATGGCGAATTCCCGTTTCGCTACCAGTTTGCGGCCCAGTTCGCGGCCCGTGAAGCGCTTCTACCGTGAAAAATCATTTTTTTTTTTTTTTCCCCACGGGACCCTTTAATAACCCCAACAACATTCCTAGGGGGTCAAGAGGGTGATACCTTGCCCCCTTTCATTAAATTCCCCCTTCGTTTTTCACCTCTTCTTCTCTCTCGATCCTACCGAGAGACAAGATGGCGGCCGCTCCGGACTGTCACGCAGCAAAAAAAAAAAAAGCTCACGCACAGCCGCTGGAAGAGATGTATCAACATATATCAGC
The DNA here is from genome assembly GCF_964263255.1 of Lissotriton vulgaris. NCBI lineage: Eukaryota > Metazoa > Chordata > Amphibia > Caudata > Salamandridae > Lissotriton > Lissotriton vulgaris. Next base: position 12,139 of record NW_028253607.1, on the reverse strand, counting down.
CTCCTCAGCCACCCTCAGGAAACATAGGGGATTAGGATACGTCTCCCGCACCCCCTTATACCTAGTAATTTAATTAACGAAGCACAAAATGGCGAATTCCCGTTTCGCTACCAGTTTGCGGCCCAGTTCGCGGCCCGTGAAGCGCTTCTACCGTGAAAAATCATTTTTTTTTTCTTTTCCCCACGGGACCCTTTAATAACCCCAACAACATTCCTAGGGGGTCAAGAGGGGGATACCTTGCCCCCTTTCATTAAATTCCCCCTTCGTTTTTCACCTCTTCTTCTCTCTCGATCCTACCGAGAGACAAGATGGCGGCTGCTCCGGACTGTTTAGAATGTTGACAGACACCGGAGAGCCAATCAGCTTTCTGCGCGCAAAGTTCCGAAACGCGAAAAGTAAGCGGACCGGATCGCTGCCTGGAGCGCTGTTACAGATATATATCTTGATTTAAACGTTAATTTCTCAAAATCCACTGAAGCACATATATTGAGACCTAGCAAAGGCACATCGGGCTAACAGTCCCTACAATTTTGCCAAGTTTCGTGCAAATCCATTCAGCCGTTCGAGCTAAAAGTGAGTCCAACCGCCCTATGGAAAAATGAATGGGAAAAACGCGTTTTGGGACCCCCTTTTTTCTCAGCCCCCCCTTGACGAAACCCCACCAAATTTTCAGGGGCTGCTCAGAAACAAAATTTGCCATTTTCCTGAAAATTTCAGCCGATTCCGTCCACAAACGCCAAAGTTATTAGACATAGAATTTTCAAAAATCCCATAGGGAATTAATCCTAACTATATATACTATATATATATATATCCAAACAAACACAGGTTCCCCATGTGGAAGAGCCAGCACAAGGTAGGTATTCTCCTCAAATATCAGGTTCAGGATAAAGATGCCATCACAAAATACTGCCAGAAGCGTTTCGGGTCCTCGCGACCCTTAATCATTGGCAAATGAGTACGTGAAGCAAATTGGCAGTGAGCAACTTTATTTAAATCCAAACACCTCTCCAGTGGGCGTGGATAATCCAATGGCTTCATGGTATTTGAAGTTGCACATTTATAAAACATCAAGTGAGTCCATTTTGCTACTACTCAATGTTCTCAATACAGTAAAACCATATTAGGCTGATGTTCAGTCTTATCTGAAACATGCTGCATCTCCATTCCTTCGTGACAGGAACTACCTTCCCGAAAATGGTGAAGCCCAGTGGCCTCACCTCGAGGACGCTGCGCTTGCAGCGGGTCTTATTCCACTGCCGGGAAAAGCTGCTAATAACCAAACAAAAACAAGTTCCCCATGTGGAAGAGCCAGCACAAGGTAGGTATTCTCCTCAAATATCACGAGGACTGCAAGCAGGTTCAGGATAAAGATGTCATGACAAAATACTGCCAGACGCGTTTCGGGTCCTCGCGACCCTTAATCATTGGCAAATGAGTACGTGAAGCAAATCGGCAGTGAGCAACTTTAAATTTAAATCCAAACACCTCCACAGTGGGCGTGGCCACTCCAATGGCTTTATGGTATTTGAAGTTGCACATTTATAAAACCTCAAGTGAGTCCGTTTTGCTACTACACAATGTTCTCATTACATTAAAACCATAGTAGGCTGATATTCAATCTTATCTGAAACATGCGGCATCTTCATTCCTTGACAGGAACTACCTTCCCGAATATATATATATATTACCAATTGGAGGTCGCCAGAAGGTAGTTATAGTTACAACCTAGTTTCCATAGGAAAAGCATTTTTTGATTTGCTAATAATTTTGGCGTAGTTTAACGAATCTTTAGGAAGTTTTCCAAAAACTGCACTTTTTAGGTCAGCTCCTATCTTGAAACTTTGGGGTGATTCATCAAGCGGGGGCAGAGAAAAAAGGGGGTCCCAAAACACATTTTCCCAATGTTAATTTCAATAGGAAAATTTGCAATGAGCTACAGCCCGAACACTCTGAACGGAATTACCCCAAATTTGGCAGAAAGGTTGAGCTTGGTTTAGAAAGTGACCTTTTTTTTAAATGGTATAAATCTATTTAGTAGTTTTTAAGAAATTCAAAAAATAAGATGCAAAACATCAATTTTCCATAGGAAACTTTGTGCAAGGCTACAGCTGAAACTACTGAACAGAATTACCCCAAATTTGGCACAAAGGTAGTGTGTGGGTCTGGAAGCGACTTTATTTTTAAGTGGTGTAAAGCCGTTCAGTAGTTGCTGCGAAATTAGAAAAATTCAAGTTTTGATATCTGGGCAGAGCCTAAGTCCCGTGCACGAGCTTCACTGTGATTGGCTGCCAACACTCCAAACCAGGAAGGGTTGGCAGCCATCTTGTGGCTCAGTAGAAGCGAGTCGCTAGAAAACAGTGAAACAAAGGTAAAAAACAAGAGAAGTGGGCACAGTAGAAATACCCTGAACCCCAAGATCTGCTCAGGAGGTCCCAGAAGGACCCCCAGGGCCCATAAAACATTTTAAAAAAAGAAATTGGCGTAATTCGTGCTGGTGTCGTGGGTTTCCGTGGTTTATTTTAATGAGACCCTGGGGGTGGGCTAGGCCCCGGGGCAATTTCTTAAAAAACAATAGCGGGGGCTCGCTGGGGATGTGAGGTCCCCGCAGTCTCGGGGCTTCACTCATGTTGGGAGGGGGGTGTTGCGTGGTCCCTCTCCTGGAGCCCTCCATCTGCTTATAACTTTGCATCCTTTGACGATTCTTTATGAAATTTTCCAAAAAGTTTCTCTTCTTTGATCAGTTGCTATCTTGAGTTTAGTTTTGGGGTGATTGGTCAAGGGAGGGGCTGAGAAAAAAGAAGGTGTCAAAATGTGCTTTCTCAATAGATTTTCCATAGGAAGCTTTAGAGAAGGCTACAGGTCAAACAGCTGAACGGAATTACACCAAATTTGGTAGGGAGAAAGGTCTTGGTCCAGAAAGTGCAGTGTTGTAGAAATGGTGTAAATCCGTTCAGTAGTTTTTTAGATATTAAAGGGAAAATATATATATATATATATATATATATCTGGTCGGAGCCTAACTTCCGAGCACGAGCTTGCCTTGAAGGACTGGGTTATTTAAGACCCAGCGGTGCCAGGGGACAACACCTAAAACCTTCGTGAGTAACCTGTTCCGGCGTACAAATGACAGAGACACGGGACACTTCCTTCGGCGTCAAAGATTCGAGGTTTATTTACTGCAGGGAACACAGAGGTCACGTGAAGTACACAGCATGTAAGTTCGCGGGATCTGATTCAATTTGCTACTGTGGATCGCTCCTTTTTATACAGTTTTCTCTCATAGGTTAACATGGTACACAAAGGTTTACAACTTGGTTCCCATCATTACCCCAAGAGGGGTCGCTTTGATGCATTCAAGGTCCGAAACATAAGTACAGAAACATTCGTTGGTTCCCAACTGTAAAAAAAACCATCTTCCCACCATTAGTACATTCCAATCGGCAGTAAACAGATCGAAGGAGGAACAAGGACAGGTGCAGAGGAAGGCAGAAACAGTGGGGAGATCGGAAAGGGTGTAAAAGGGGTGGTATCGGGAAACACGAGCTGCAGGCATCAAAGGGACGTGCCTAATGAGATGCACGGCTAAGACAATAGACCGGCACGGCAAGATGAGCCTCGAGCGGGGCCATCTGCCTTACAGTATCATCCCCCTCATCATAAAGACACTTTCAAAGGAAACGTGTCTTCCGCAAGAGTCTTGGGAATCCCAGGGTTGCGAAGCGGACAGCGTCCGTTCGCTGGCTACTTGAGGGCAAGAAACAAAATGGATGCCGCATCTAAGATGGAACCCGTGGGTACAGACGGATAAACCCACGTAACAAACGAACGGTTTTAAGTTAGTACAGCGAAACTGCGTACACCCACTAAACTCGTCATTTGCGGTTCATAGATACCAGACTCGACCATATTCGTGCGAGTCGAAAACATCACTTACGATCGTCACGGAACCTCAGCCTCTGATTGGCTGCTAACTCTTCAAAGCAGGAAGTGTCCTCTGATTGGCTGCTGACACTTCAACCCAGGAAGTGTTAGCAGCAATCTTGTACCTTGCTTCAAGATAAAATATAAAAGAAATGTTCCCGGGGGCAATTTAATATAGCAGAGCTCTTTGTAATGATGATTTGGCCGCAGTGAAGTTTTAAGATTTATTAACAAGAAAGGAGAAACAGGTGAGCGCCAGGCAGCACAACTTCCACTCAAGGACACCAGTAGGAAGATAATTATTTCAGGCTCTCTGTGCCCAACATCACCACGTCGCAGGTATGCCTTTAGATGGCAGTCCGTCGGCTCGCCGCTGTCTACCTTTGCAAGCTAGTGCACTGCTGTGCCTCTACCTCTGCGAGCTACTATGCTGCTGTTCCTTTGGGAGCAGATGGGTCTTAGTTCCACGTCTGTGAGTCAAGCAGATGGGCCACAGTCGTCCCTCTGTGAGCCTGGGGTTGAACTGTTCATAAGTCACACTACATGAGCATTGAAAAGCCATTTTGTGATTCAGTCTGTCAGCTGGCATCTGTCCGAGGCATTTCTGAAAACATACCGGAGCTTTTTCTGTGAGAGATACCCCTTTCACGCTGCGTCCCCCCACATTAGCAGGTAACGCACCATCTTCCCACATCACCACTATACCACAACAACCTTCTTGGGACCGGAAGTGTCCCTTTGCGGTTGGACAAATAAGAATCTTAGTCATGTATAGATTTACATATAAAACATTTTATTCAAGCAAAACAACAACAAATAAAACTATGTACAGCCGTGGCGTGACATCGCTGGTCAATTTGTAATTCACAGCCTGCAAGGCAAAAAGAAAGATAAGATGGTGTGTCATGCATCCAGCAAAGGAGATAGAGAGATAAAGAGTGAGAGAGAGAGGAGGAGAGAAAGAGTGAGAGAGGAAGACAGAAAAAGAGAGAAAGAGTGAAAGAGAGAAAGAGTAAGATACAAGAAAGAGAAATAGTGTGAGAGAGAAAGACAGAGAGAGAAAGAGTGAGCTACATGCAAGAGAGAAACAGTGTGAGAGAGAGGAAGACAGAGAAAGAGAGAGAGAGAGTGAGATACGAGGAAGAGGGAAAGAGAGAACCAGTGTGAGCCAGAGGAAGAGAGAGAGAAAGAGTGAGCGAGGAAGACAGAGAGAAAGAGTGAGAGAGAGGAAGAGAGAGAGAGAAAGAGAGAGGAAGCCAGCCAAAGAGAGCAAGAGTGAGACAGAGAGGAAGACAACGAGAGAAACAGTGTGAGAGACAGGAAGAGAGAGAGAGAGTAAGGGAGAAAGAAAGAATGACACAGAGAAAAAGAGAAAGTGTGAGAGAGAGAAAGGAAGAGATTGAGAGGGAGTGTTGACACTGGAAAAAATCTTCACAGCTCACCTTTGTGCCACTGGTGTGTCTCCAACCACGAGCCGGGATATAGTGCAGCCCTCAAGTTTAGTGATCTGAATGATAGTATAGAATTAATAATTGCAGATTACATACAACTGCACACGCGTAATTCTCTGTTTTGCTAATGCGCAATTAGGCTGGTTCACCACATCCACTCCCACTGCTTGGAGGTGTCTGTGCGCTTTTGTGCACTATCCACTCCCACCGCCCAGAGGTGACTGCACGATGCTGCAGAAAGAAGTCTCTCTGCTCATCTTCCGCCACCGGCGTGTATTCAAGAGGGTCTATCACGTGCCGAAGCAACCTTCTCAGGCGGTGCGCACTCGCAGTAAAGCAGAGCGCACAATTCAGAGTGGGTGTTGATTGTCAGGATGGCCACGCATCTTCGCAGATTTTTCGCGTGTTCAGCTCTGGTGATGTGGGGGGGTGAACGTCGATTTGTGATTCACAGCTTGTTAGATAAAAGGCTAGATAAAATTGTGTGTCATGCGTCCATCAAAGGAGAGAGGACTAGAGAGAGAAAGTAAGAAAGCGTGAGCAGAAGACAGAGAGAAAAAGAGAAATAGTGAGAGGCAGAGAGAGAGAAAAGAAAGTGAGAAGAACACAGAGAGAAAGAGTGAGAAAGACAAAGAGAGAGAGAGAGAGAAACAGTGAGATATAGAGGAAGAGGGAGAGAAAGATGGAAAGAGTGTGAGAAAGAGGAACAGAGAGAGAGAGGAAGAGTGAGAGAAAGACAGAAAGAGACAAACAGTGTAATAGGAAGAGGGAGACATAAAGAGTATGAGGGAGAGAAATGAAGAGATGAGGAGGGATACTGAGTGCCCACACTGTGTACGAAACCGTCACAGCTTACCTTTACGCCACTGCTCTGTCTTCAACCACGTGCCGCGACCTAGTGGTACTCTCAAGCTCCCACATCTGAAAGATAGTACAGAATTAGTAATGGCAGAGCAGGGTTGGTTTAGGATTCAAAATCGATCATGGCATGTTTAAAAAAAAGTGGCCCACATTTGCATATTGGCAAAGAAAGAGAGTTCTCCCAATTGATTTTAGGTGCAGAGGGGGGAGACAAAGACAAGCAATGTATGCGAAATACCTCTAATTAGGACCTATATTGCTTTTTACAAGGAGTAAATCCTAACAATCTTCACAAAAGAGAGAATGTCAAAGAGGAAGGCTAACACTTAAAAGTATAATCAAAACATATTTTTATTTATTTTTTATATAATTTATATTGATTTGAAAATATTTATACATCTGCACACTTCATTTTGTCAGTTGGCATATTAGACAGAAGTTCACCATCTTACAAGAAACAGTTTGTATAATTAGGTAAAGTGCAAATTGAGACAGTAAAACGAAAGAAAATGTGCCCCTAACAATCTATTTTGATCCTAACATTCTCGCATACACACTTGCATACCATTCATACCATAACAATTATTAAAATACATTCCTAACAAACATTGAAATACAAACTGAACACAATGAGACAAAAATGCCCCAAAGGTGTACTTGGTAGATTACAAAAAGAACCTAGATGTAGTGGTTCTGCCAATTAGACATTGGTCTGTGTAGATTTGACCAAACTGTATCCAAATTTGTGGATGCTGGACCAAGTACACCTTTGAGGTCTATTTGTCTCATTGTGTTCAGTTTGTATTTCAATGTTTGTTAGGAATGTATTTTAATAATTGTTATGGTATGAATGGTATGCAAGTGTGTATGTGAGAATGTTAGGATCAAAATAGATTGTTAGGGGCACAATTTCTTTCGTTTTACTGTCTCAATTTGCACTTTACCTAATTATACAAACTGTTTCTTGTAAGATGGTGAACTTCTGTCTAATATGCCAACTGACAAAATGAAGTGTGCAGATGTATAAATATTTTCAAATCAATATAAATTATATAAAAAATAAATAAAAATATGTTTTGATAATACTTTTAAGTGTTAGCCTTCCTCTTTGACATTCTCTCTTTTGTGAAGATTGTTAGGATTTACTCCTTGTAAAAAGCAATATAGGTCCTAATTAGAGGTATTTCGCATACGTTGCTTGCCACATTTGCATATTGCCTTTCCTCAAAACACTGCTTCGGCGAAATTTTATTTAAAAAAAGGGGGGTGGGGAAGATTTTAAAAATGCATGGATTCGTTTAGACTGGTGACTTCAAAACAAGTGGGGCCACTTCTGCTCAGGCCCCGTGCCCTGCTAGGTATGCATACATTAATGGGCCAGCCCTGCGAGAGAAAGAAAGGGACACCTCTGCCTGTGGCTAAATATGAGGTAATGATGCCCATCTGCCTCCAGAAAGGCCATTTAGACACCAACTGGGCCGCTGGCGGTATCCGAAGAACAGCAACAACACCCAAATCTGCCCCCCAGACTGCTCCAAAAAGCAGCCCACAGTTGGAACTGGGCACCGGCCCCTCTGGCATTGCACCAGTTCCCCGTTACCAATCCAATGCTGTGGCAGAGTATATACGATTGCGTAAGCCTAAATTGCTCTGCCATCTTTCTGCATTCAGGCTGCTGTATCCCATCCACTCCCGCTGCCCAGAGGTATCTGCCCGACGCTGCGCACCAAGGACTCACTGCTCACCTTTTCGTGGGCATGGCACCCTCCACATTATGCAGCTCAGTTCTGCAAGGTAACAAGTCTCACATTTGGTACTGAGTCTTGATATCGCCATGGCAGAGGACATACTAGTGCACCTATCATCATCGCAGGTTGTACACCCGCTCAGTGCTTGCGGTGCTACTAACTCAGTGAGAAAGGAGGCCACACACTCTAATCTCTAAAATGGCGTAGAGCACTTGCGCTAGGTCTTTTATCTTAGCAGGGTCACTTGTCTTGTGACGCCTGTGCTGGATGGGTGTTGTGTGGGTGTATACCAGCTGTGAGGGACTGGCTGTGACATCAGTGTTACCAGATCGGGCTAGATCACGTACATTTGGGCTACATTTTTTCCAGATGTGCTGTAACACTTTGGTTTGTGTTAGTTGCCAGATTATAAATATATATACAGCGCTCCAGCAAAGTAATATGTTAAAGCACTTTATTAGACAATTATTTTCTTTGCATCCTGCTGCAACATCAATTCCAATACATTCACCGCCTGCTTGACACTGTCCCTGCCTCTCATTCCCTAAAGTAGCAATATGGGCTAGTGTGGGCTACTTTTGATTGGCTTTGGGCTACAGAAAGCTTAAAAAATCTGACAACACTGGAGGCGGGTGTCCGTGTTGGAGTGCTACCGTCACCCGGGTTGCAAAAGTCAAAGTTTCACTCTGTGAGCCAAGTCCAGCAATATGGCCAACATGTAAGGTACGGGGCATCACTGACCCTTTATTCATGCATAGTTCTACACAAGAAAGATGGTGGACATGAGACATCTTTGTAGATATGAATGTTTATTGCACATTCAGTGGAGTGTTGCAGCTGTTGCAATACAGTTGAAGTTTCAGTTTTTGGCACATGGAGGGCAGTCAATTAGAGAGAAGCTCATTGTCGGAGTTAGGCTGCGCCAACATATGTACTTATACAACCACTACGATGATCCTCACGCACTTATACATTCACCATACACAGTGCTTGCAGTATTCTAATCATGCAGTTTCTACGTACATACTTGTACAATGACAAAGACAAACTTACATAACTAAAGTTTTTCCCGACTGTCAAATGTAAGATGGTTGATATGCTGTCCAGAGCACTATGTAATGTGGTAGGGCCCAGGGGCAGCATGTTGCATACATAATGAACACACAGAGATAGATAGATAGTGGAACTGGGTACGGGCACGGGTGCTTAACTCCTTTTTATTACTAGTGTCACATGTCCAGTGATATCTGTGGTGGATGCGTGTGTGGTGATTGTAAGCCAACCCTCCAGGAATGGTTGGTGCTGGCAACAAGTACAACAGTAATCATTGGATCAGACACAGAGATTCAATCATAAAGGATCAATGATTTTTGTGCTGCACTAAGGTACGGGCACCAGATATGAAAAAATACAGAAAAGATTCTATTGTAAGAGGTTCATGACTTGTGGTACACTGAGGTAGGACAGCAGATGTGAAATTATACACAAAATATTTTATCATAAAGGGCTGTAATGACCACTCCACAGATGTATTTGTAATTTCATTGATAATTTATCGGTAACTTCGTCCAGCTATAAAGAAAGGTGCAAGTACGATCTCTGCCACATCACATCTGGCATTGTAACGTTCTCCACCTCTCGGGTGCAGTATTCAGCACAGACATCAAGGAATGTTTTTAGTCACTTCCTCTTGACAAAGTTCGAGGACATAGAATACAATTCTCTCTGTAATAAATAAAACATGTCTCAATTTAAATTGTGAACTCTTCTGACCGCAGGGTAGGTGTATGGTACAAAAGATGAAAAATCTATGGAATACACGGTGGAAATATGTAGGTTTTAGGGTCGTTTGTAGGATCCAATTTCTCGATGTGAAAGCATCTTCAAGCTGAAGCTGTACAATGTTTTGCTAAGTGTATTCTTCTGTGAAATTTCCTCCCACATTTCTTTCAATTCTGTCTTCTCAGACTTGGTAATATATGACGTGACATAGCGAGCAACAGCAATTGAGTTATCTGCAACATATTGTATGTCCACATCTTCAAAATCACCGGATTGTATTCATTAATGTACTTTGATTCTTCTGTTCTTTTTATAATATAAGTATTTTTGGGTGAGTTTCAAGTGATAGTATGCCTCACTGCTGACAAAAAAATGTTCACTCTTCCTTGAGATGACTTATGGTGCACTGAGTTAGTAGTACCTTTGGCGCTCAGCGTGTATGTACCCTGCGATGATGCGTGGTCTGGGGGGAGCCGCACTCGTATCAATGTCTTTGTCTATTCAATTCTGCCTCAATAACGCTACGTGACAATAACATGCGGTGCACTGAGTTAGTAGTACCTTTGGCACTTAGCATGTATTACCGTTAGTTGTTCTCATTTGTGACAATTTTTTTTTGTGGGACCTATTACTTGAAAACTGGGGATATCGGCTGTTTTCACTAGGTTCATAATGAAGTGATAATTTAAAATCACTGAAAAAACTATAGGTTTAAAGAAGATTATAATTAGAAATTAGCATTTAAAAAATCTTTGAAATTCACTGAAAATAACATAGGTTTCAGGGACGTTATAGTTAGTTGGACATTTCACTCATACAAAACCATAGAAATTCCACTGTTATATAGTTAGTTGAGCTAACTATAACTCGCGCCCCCATAATGCACTGCTGATGATGTCACATAGTACATCATTCATGACATGGTCAGTGACATCACTGATGACATCACTGATGACATCATCCACGTGAAAATCTGATGCACCTCCTCGTACCTTATTACAATGTTTGATACACCCACTCTAAAATACAGACTACCATTTTCGAAAGAATAGAGACACCAATACCAGTTACTACATACGCACTCATGGATTCCTAGGTCTACACACATATCCTCTCATTCCTCCATACGGTCACCCATAGATACAGTGACTCATCAATACAAAAATATAAAAGGCTCTCATGCACCTATACAGTTACTACATACGCACTCATGGATTCCTAGGTCTACACACATATCCTCTCCTTCCTCCATACGGTCACCCATAGATACAGTGACTCATCAATACAACACTATAAAAGGCTCTCATGCACCTATACAAACACTCACATGCCACCACTCATCCAGAAGTACTCAAACACATATTCAGAAATGCAATCACACTTTTATTTACTCACCTATACAATAAAACACCCACAATTTCATTTATTCATACAGATACTAACATTTACTTACTCTCTTATACAATCATGGATACAAGTACACACTGATCAAATACAGCCACTCACTGGCTCTCATGTCTAGTCATTTATATACTCCAAGTCTCACATGCACTGCCTTTTACATATGTAGTTACTTTTACATGTAGCACAGAAATATGCATTGACTCACCCATACACACACTCCCCCACTCATACAGCTGTTTCCACATGCACTCTTGAACCCATTCACCCAGTGAATGAAGCACGCACACATCTATGCACAGAGTCACACACCTCCCATCCACCCACACACACACTCAGGCACCCATACAAATACTCACGCAACCAATCAATAATCCATATAGACACTACTGTAGCTACTCACCAATCAATGCTGCAACTTACACAGCAATAGATAGACTGATACAGACATTCACACACTTTGCTCACTAACCCATGCTTTCAGTAAGATACATTTAATCACTCACTTGTACAGTCAGTCACACACCTACTAAACCCTCCATCCAGACACTTATACACCCACTCATTCTTCAGTACATCTTGGCATATATATATATAAAACATATTTAAACTTTACAGAAACACGCAGTCACTGGATGACGTCATCAGTGATGTCATCAATGATGTCATTTGAGATGTCATCAGTGATGTCATCAGTGATGTCACTGACCATGTCATGAATGATGTAATATGTGACATCATCAGCAGTTCATTACGGGGCCATGAGTTATAGTTAGCTCAACTAACTATAACGGCGGAATTTCTATGGTTTTATATGAGTGAAATGTCCAACTAACTATAATGTCCCTCAAACCTATATTTTTTTCAGTAAATATATATATATTGAACTCTATGTCACTAATAAATATTTTTTAATGATTTTTCATTCACTGTTTATATTATAATATGTTAATTTTCTTTTTTAAATGATAA